>NC_062544.1:259844330-260147360 GCF_016906955.1 Phacochoerus africanus
CCCAGAGAAGTTAAGTCACTTATTCAAGTTTCCACAACTAGTAAGTGGAAAGCCAGACTTAAACTCAGAAAGGAGTTTCCAGATTTCACAATCTTGCCATTATACTATCTATCACCTAAATTTCTTCTCAGTAAGATTGTAAAAGTGAGGCAGACGATAGGCGCGCTCCAGGATAGACATTTATAACCAGCTACCTGTTTATACTTCAAAATAGAAATAACAGTAGGAACAAGGTAAACAAGTGGAATTTGTCTTTTGTGGACACTTTAAACAGTGATAATGGCAGTGGCAGAGAGGGGCTAAGCGCTGTTTGGGCAAAAGATCAAGAGGTCACATACTTCCTATCCTTGGGGTCAGGGAGACCCCAACTCCACATGCACAGAAAGATCCTTCTGGGCCAGAAAGGGAGGGGCTGCCAATCCATAATGTCAAGCTAATGTTCCCACAAGGCCTTGCTTTGGAATCCATCTTAGCCAGAAGATGCACACGCATTATCGGAGAGGGTCTGGCCCCCTGTGAGCAACAAAGCAAGATAATCAGCCAAAAGAAAACAAAGACCTGGAAGAACCGCCCCATGCAAGTGGTTTAAATCACCTCTCTTGCAGGCTCCTCATTCACAAGGACATCCGCACTCCTCCTTTGGGTGTGTATTACTGCTTTGCTTCCGCTTTAGATAAATAGACTCCTGGAGTCCAGCTGTGGCTCAGTAGGTTAAGAATCCAACTGGTATCTATGAAGATGTGGGTTTGATCCCCCCGCCTCATTCAGTGGGTTAAAGATCTGGGTGTTGCCCTGAGCTATAGCATAGGTTGAAGATGTGGCTCAGATCCCCTGTTGCTCTGGCTGTGGTGTAGGCTGGCAGCTGCAGCTCAGATTTGACCCCTAGCCTGGGAATTTCCATATGCCGCAGGCGCAGCCCTAAAAAAGGGGGGGCGGGGAGGTTGGGAATAGTCTACTTCTCTGTGTGCTCTCCACAAACTTTGTAACTGTTTTTGCAGTCTCCCTCCTGAAAACAGTCTTGCTTTCAGCCAGGGGGCAAGAATCAAGCCAATCCTGCTTTTAACCTCTAGCTAGTCTAGTGGCTAGGATTCCTGGTTTTCACTCAGGCTGCTCAGGTTCAATTCCTGAGCAGAGAATTGAGCTCTCACTTCAAGTCATCACTCACTACTGTCCCTTCAAAATGGAAAGGACAAAATACATATTCAGTAATCGCATCCCCTGAATAGTGGGCAAGAATTAAGACTGGGCTTTTCCCATAATGGGAACCACTTTAGTGCCACAATAGTAGCTATAACATGGATTTTTACTTTGCTTCTTAGAGGGGTTGACGACAGAGCCTCAGCTCTGCAATACAGGGACCAGTCTGGACAGGATTCGCATTATTTACGCTAGGTTGCACCACTAAAACAGGTTCTCAAAACAAGGTGGGTCAGTTCCAAGAGTCATTTTAGTTCTTATATATTCATTTGATTTCATCTTTAAAATTATATCTGTCCTGTTGGAAGTTTAACTAATTAACTTAAGAGATTCCATCCCACCCCACCCCCCGTATCTTCTTTTCCCAACCACCTGTAACTCTATGGTTGAGTGTGGAACATAGAAGGTTGAAAAACCTGACTTCCCTCCTTGACTCTGCTACTGCATAACCTAGGTCAAGTTATTTAACTCTTGCGTGCCTTGGTTTCATTATCTGTAAGTTGTAAGGGTTTCTTTCAGATTAAAACTCTGACATTCTAGCTCACAGCATTTTGTGTGAACATGTCCATAAACTTCATGACCATTCAAATAAAGTAAGAAAAAAACTTTGTGAGAAGAGGGGTCATGTCTATTTTCATTACTAATGCATATGCAGAACATGGTAGGCGGTCTTTCAATATTTGTTGAGCACTTAGGAATGTAAAAATATTCCCTATGTGTAATAAACAAAAACAAAAGTAAAAATCAAGTACCTTAAACAAATATCCTACATTTGGATTAGTAAATGGGGAATGGCCAGGATGAAGTATTTAATTTACAATTTATGCATTTTCTGAGAAAGATCTGATGAGTTCAGGACAGGCTCTCCCAGAATATGATACCTTGACATAATGAATATTTTAAGCTGAAAGTGTTTGAGAAAATGACAGAAGCAGAATGGTAACTCTGACTATCCCCCTTCCCCTTCGTCTCTGAATCAGGTGAAAAAAAACCCTCTCAGTATCAAGAGGAAGGAAGAGCGTCTTATCACCAGAAACAGGGAAATGAGGGCAGAGAAATCTGTACAAACAAACCCTGTTCAACTAACCCTTATCTTCCTAGTTACTTCTTCACCATTTACCACTCCTAGCCCAAACCCCTCTATCTTGCCAACTCTTCACAAACTTGTTTCTTCATTCTCCTATGACGACTTGTCTTTCCATGTGAGCATTCAATAAAACTTGTATTTCTCTCCTAATCTGTCTTCATCAGTTTAATTTTCAAACCCAAGGGGTCAAGGAAAACTTTTTCTTCTCCTATAGATCTAATAATGAGTGCTTTTTCTCAGAGATTTAACTTTTAATAGCCTACAGATATCTTCGCTTCTGCTGTGGTGTTTATTTAATTCATCACAGCCTGAGAGTCATCAATAAATATATCTCACATACATAAGGAAAGTGCTATTACATCACCGTCCTTACTCGCATAGCCCAGGCTCACAAGATGCAGTGAAAAAGTGAAATACCCTTTAGAGTTACACATTGTCTTTTCACCAAGCATCCTTATCTCACCTGTACCTACACTTTGTAGCACCTCACCTAATTTTATTTGCTAACATTAAACGTGGGCACACATACTTTTTGGCAGATATTTTGAAGCTCTGTAGTTGATTGTGGGACATAGAAGTTTGAAAAACCTGGCTTCCCTCCCTGACTGCCACTGCATAACCTAGTTCAGGTTATGTAACTATTTTGTGCCTTGGTTTCATCATCTGTAAAACATAAGGATTTCTTCCAGATTTAAAACTCTGACATTCTGAAATTTCATTTAGTTTCCATCAAATTGTTTTAGGAACATAACAAAAGAGAACTGTGTTAGTTTTACACCGTTCTGATCATTTGCGAATTTTTCCTCGATAAACAAAGTCTTATGCACATAAAATTCTTTCACTTACTCTTGAGGTAATTGATGGTATTGAAAGGAAATAATTGAACAACTTCTTAAAAATAAATAAACATTTGTTTGAATATAAGGTATTTCCTGCTACGTTCCCATTCCATATTAGATGAAACATTGTCCAACAACTGAATGTTAAATTTCCATGCAATTGACTTAGATTAGAATCTAAACTTTTGGAGTTCCCATCGTGGCTCAGTGGTTAATGAATCCGACTAGGAACCATGAGGTTGCAAGTTCGATCCTTGGCCTCGCTCAGTGGGTTAAGGATCCGGCATTGCCTCGAGCTCTGCTATAGGTCGCAGATGCGCCTCAGATCCAGCATTGCTGTGGCTGCGGTATAGGCCAGCAGCTACAGCTCTGATAGACCCCTAGCCTGGGAACCTCCATATGCCTTGGGTATGGCCCTAGAAAAGAAAGAAAGAAAGAACTAAAATTTTATTTTATTATTTCTTTGGCTGCTCCAGCAACATGCTGAAATTCCTGGGCCAGGGATCAAACCCATGCCACAGCAGTGACAATGACAGATCTTTAACCCACTGAGCAACCAGGGAACTCTAGGAATTAGAATTTTACACTTAGTAATATTTATTTTGCTGTTAATGTGTATTTATTATCCAAAGTTGATAGAGCTTGATGGCTTTCACTCAAATCTATTAAAAAATCCTGTCTCCGCCTTTAAAATACATTCCGAAGAAGAACACTTCTCCAACTTGTACTTCGATGGCTACCATTCCAATGCAAGCAAGCATCATTTTTTTTTTTTTCCTGGATTACTATAAGGGACTCCTAATCCTTTTCCCTTGTTCTACCTTTGCTTTTCCGTACATCTGCTTTTTAACAGAACAGGTCAGATGATCTTGTTAAATGAAAGTCAGGCCATATTATCATTCTGTACAACATCTTCAAACGGCTACTCACTTTCACTCAGGAGGAAAAAAAAAAAGTGACATCCTTATAATGACCTCAAAATTCTGCACCATCTGCCGTACACATTCAGACACCTCTCCCTTGTTCACCTCCCTCCAGCCACATGTGGTCTCCCTGTGGTTCTTGGGGTAGACTGGGCTTGCTCCTGGCTTAGAACTTTTGCACTGGTTGCACCCAGTGTCTGAACTTCTCTTCCTGGAGATAACCATAAGACCAAATCTCTCCCTCCTTCAAGTTGTTGCTCATATGTCACTTTCTCAAACACATTCCTACTATCCTGTTAGCAACCATATCTAACCCTTTAATCTGAACTTCTGTTCCAAACCAAACTTAGATTCATCACCCAAGTACAGTAAAGCCAATCTACTGACAGAAGATTATGGTGAGGGCACCAGGTTGCGCTGAGGGCTAGTGCAGCTTTTATTGTAAGACTCCAGACAAGGAGTCCTAGACAGCTACTATGAAAAGAAAAAAGCCTTGGAGGGTTTCAGGGAAGCATTTTTAAAGGTCAGGTGAGGCAGGGGATTCACAGGGTATGTGATCAGCTCATCAGCCCATGCACAACCTTCTGACTGGTTGATGGTAAATATCACAGGCCAATGTTACAGGGTTAACATTATCAGTACTTAGGCTCCAGTAGTTCTGGGGGTTACATGCTTATGGTCATTGAGTAGTTAACATCTTCCATTTGTTGGGTGTTTTCACATCAGTGAAACAATCAGGAAATGAGCATCAGATACTTGTATCTAGGTACTTCAGAGAGGAGCTAAAGCAGAGGAAACAGGGGATAGTCTGTCCCAGGAAGGCCTCATAACGTCCTGATCATTTTCACTTCCAAGTCCACATGTCCTGCTCTTTCTTTTCTCCATAACACTTAGCATGTTCTAATATTGTATATAACTTTCTTCTTTATTATGGGTATTGATAACTTTCTGTCTCTTTTCTCTACTAGAATGTAAACTATGAGGATAGGAAGTTTTTGTGCTTTGTTTCCCAATGTATTTCATGCTCTGTGTATGGGATATTATAGGTACCTCATAAGTATTTGTTAATGTGCAAGTGAATGTGAAATTCTAACCATTAGTTAAAATTTTCTCAACCAAGCAAAACTCCAAAAGTAAGTTGATGTCATTGATTTTGTCATTGAACAAAGTCAGGGCCCCAATTATCTGAGTTTATCTTGGTCTTTCCCTCGTCTTGGTTGCCATTAGTTGCCACATGGCTGCTGTATTTCCAGGCATCCTACCTGTTGTCAAGGCAAAAAGAAGACAAAGGAAAAAGGGCAGCTTTCCCCAAAAGAATAAAAGCGTTTTTTCCCTTTATATTCTCTCTAGACTTCCATTGGCTTAAATATCACTGGCCAGCCTAGGACATTTCATAGGGTCAAGTTCGGCTGTAGGGAACCTGAGAAAAAAGGTTCAGGATTTCCACGATTTATTTAGACCAACTGTGAATCACCAGTTTTAGATGAGAACATAGCCAGTGGATCCAATAATTTGTGCCAAAGGGAAGATGGGAAGGTAATTAAGAGGCTGCCCCTGTCATGCTCTCATGAAAACTTGCAGTTGACTTACTGAACCCGGAGTATCACAGAGAGAAAATAAAATTATGGATTAGAAGACACTTTATTTCAGCGACATTCAGAGAAAAGAAACAATTTACAAGAATTGGTAATAATAAAGGTAAGAGAGAAGAGAGTTCTTTAGTTTGTCCTTGGATGGGAGAAGACAAATCAGGAAGACTAGGTTGAGAGTGGGGATGGGTTTGGATGGGTTGTGTGATACATATTATACATAGTGATAAAATTCAAACCTATTGGTTATAAAGTAAAATTATGGCCAAGTTTTATACCAACTCTTAAAGAAACTTATACAACTGAAAAGATACAGAGTAAATGAGCCATGTCTTCATATCTCCTGAAAAGATTTGGTGCCTTTAGGAACACAGTTGAACATCAGTGATCTAATCCAATGTTTTCATTATAATTTTACTATTTATCCTATTACTATTTATTCAACTGTTCATTATAATGAAAACATTACATTATACATTCTTCATTATATTATGATGAAGAAACTGAGGCCCAGAGATATTAATAGATTGTTCTCATGTCACATGGTAGCTTTAATGGCCAAGAAAGGACTGGTACTGAGGTCTTTCTATTCCATCACTACATTTCCCAAAATTCATTTTAGCATGAGTATGGGCCCTTGAAAAATATCACCCAATAGTAATTTGTTGTCACCAAATAACAAGATCCTTATTATTCTCATTCTGGCCCCATTGTGTCCAACTCTAGCTTCATTGCTAGTAACAAAAATGTGTTTAAGATTTGGATAGGCCATAGTAAAAAAGAGGCTGAGACATGTATCAACAAAATCAAGGGGAACTTGGAAAAGAAAAGGTCAGTGTTTACATAACTGAATATAGCTTTGACTCTTAACTGGACAGCTGTTAAATCTAGAGCTTTGCATCTGAGAAAAAATATTCAATTATCAAAAAGCATTCATTCACCAGCTGCACCTTGTTAAGATTCTCTAATATTTAAAAGTCAAAAAGGTTACCACCCTGAAAAAGATATTATTGAATGTTACTGTTCCTTCCACAGAAATGGATTCTTTTACTATTTATTCAACTGTTCATTCAATTGAATTCACTGAGGAGAACTGTACTGCAAATATTGAAACGGCTCCTGTTGGAGGCAGAATGAATCAGCCTAAGTAGTCAGGGAGCTCCACTGGCACAGGCTGAAAACAAATATTCAGAATAAAGAGGCCAATTTTACATTCAGGACATCAGCATCAAGCAGTCCCCTTATCTACAAGCCTTCCTAAATTCATTGTTTGTACTTGAGACATATACATGTCCCATTCTAAACTTAACAACAACAACAACAAAATGTGCTAAGAAACTAGTGTAGGGAGAGCAGAGGAAAACCTTAAGTCTGAAGCCCTAGGAAATGAAGTCACAGCCCAGTTTTCCTTCCTGACCTCAGGCAAATGATTGACTTTGGAACTGACAATGGCCAGCTTAGAGCTATTCAGAGTGTCAAGTGCCACCTGGTTTCATGTCACTGAACATGTAACAAAGAACAGGAAAAGAGAGGCTGGGGTACTGGGGGAAAGGTACATATCAAATTACATCCTGAAATCTCAATCTTTCCCAAACAAATGTAAACAATCAGAAGCATCTGAATCATTCATTTTGAAAACCCAACAGAGCCTTTCCAGGGCAAGTAGGACAGATTAAAGCAACAATAACTCCTGCTTTGCTCAACTGACTTTCTAGATTGAGCTGACAAAACTGCTCTTGCAGAAACCTGGCCTTGCTCCCTTTCACCTGCAGAATTAAAATGTCGCTTTTGGTTATAATGTCAGAGAACCACTACAGAGTAGCCAGAGAAAGCCTAGTAGAGGGGAGCCATCCAGAGCCAAAAGGTCTGAGTTAGGACCATGTATTGACTGGTTTTATTTATAGGAGCCTGACGCTTTTCATAAGTTAATCATCTGCCAAAGAACATATTACCTGTAACTGTACCTCATCATTGCATTGTCACCAACCCACTCAGAGTTCACATAACTTCAGAACGAAAGGTCTCAGGTTTACTTCAATTGTATCCACTTATTCCATCCACTCACTGGTTTAATGTCTTACCCCTCCTTTCCCCAGCTAACCTTTATGAGTAGAAGAGACAGGCATGATGCTAACTGATGGACATGTGAAAGACAGAACACGTTCACAACCAGGTAGCACATGCCCTTCCAGGTATGGAAATGAAGATGTTGGGGCAGACTGTGCTCACTGAAGCTCTGCCCAGGACAGCTGAGAAGGCTCTACTGGAACATTGACTTTGAGGCATCGTGGAGAGAAAGGTAAGAATTAACCAGGAAAAAAAGGACATTCCAAGCAGAGGGATTGTTGGTATAGAGGCAAATAAACATGGAAGGTTGGCATGCTCGGGGAAGAGTGGAAAAGCTCACTGTGCTTGGAAAGAAAGATGTGCAGGCAAGGATGAAGGGAAGAAATAAAGAACCACCAGGGAGTTAGAGGAAATGTACTGTCCAAACTGCTTCTCCATCTCTTGGTTTCCCAGCCCAATGTGATATGGCTTTACCCCAATTTCTCCTTGGGAACTACAGTTGTCCAGATCACCAATGACCTTCTTATGACTAAGTACATAGGTAATTTCAGGCCTTCTTTCACTTATCATCTTGGCCAGTGGTGTACCAAAGTCTGGGCAGTGAGAATGGTCGACCTTAAGTACGGCAAAGCTGGGGTGCCTTGACTATAAAGAATTTAAAAACAATAATGAAACAAGTCAGGTAATTTTTTTATTAAAGCAGTGCACCAGCAATCCCAAATAATGTTAGTATAAAATACTCCTCCCCAAAACTCTTTTGTTGATCTAAGTATAATTGCTTTGATTATTCTTACACTTTAATAATACATATAATTAGTATAGAAGTGTATTATATGTATATATATGTATAATTCAAATAGGCACATTTTTATTATTTATTCTTTAACAAACATCATATCCTATCTGAAAGTTAATTTCAGAAGTCCACAGTTAAACAGTTCATCTCAGACCCACATGGACTCATTTCAAGAGTAAATCCATTATGATTCAGAATCATTCAGGCTTGCTCTGGTCATTGTTTGTGTCTCCCAACCCTACAATACATTCATTCCTACGTTTAATCAGTAGACTCCAAATAAACCATGGCAACACAGATACTGCAAGGGCAAAGAAACAGAAATAGAGTTCATTCTGTCATTTTTATGTTACCCCATGTTAGGAGTTTGCATTTGTATTTAAAACTGAAATCAGCAAAACAGAGTGTGGACTTCGAGGTGCTATTTATTCACTTGCTAAGTACAAATTTTTATTCGTACGTGAAATAATTTACTGAGTTTGAACAATATCTGTAAAATGAAGATTTTAATAAATATGCTCATTTTAAAATTAAAGAACAAATCAAGAAAATGGAGGTAATTATTGATTGTTACATGATGATAACTGAAAATAATTTCACCATATGGAGGAGGGGCTCCGTCCTGGGTACCGAATAAACTCAATATTGATCAAGGCAATATTTTACACCTGTGACTACACCATCCTTCTTTAACAACTCTTTCCTTTTGATGTCTATGACACACACTCTCCCGATTTTTCTCCCACCTTGTAGTCCCTTTTGCAGGTTTTCTTTTCCTCATCCCTTAAACACCATAGTTCTCAGTGTTCTGCCCCAGGAGGTTATTGCTTCTTAAACATATAAGATTCTCTGGACAATTCCTTTGGCTCCAAAGTCTTCAACTGTCAACTGTGTGATAACAACTCCCAAATCTATACCTTTGGCCTAAATCTCTCTCTCTCTCTGGAAACAACTTATCCATCCAGTTCTATACTAAATATCTTCCCTGGAACATAGATGCCTCCACTCCATTTGTGTGACACTGAGCTCACTAACTTCATTAGGCACTTGGTGAATTTCTAGAAAGCTCTAGCTTACTTCTACTTTTACACCCATGCCTACTCAGTCACTAAGGCTGACAGACTGCTCTCCTAATACTTCGTGTTATCATCCACTTATCTGCTTCCTTGCTCTCCCTGCTGTTCCCTCTGTCACCAGCACCTGTTACTACTAGAGCTCCAACAGCCGCTTTGTGCATTGTAGGGAGCTCTCTCCAAAGGGTAAACTGGATTACGTCACTAAACTGCTTAACATCTTTAATAAATTCCATGTCTTTACTTACAAGATCCATATAAGGGGGTCTCTTTTTACCTTCAGAATCTCATCTCTCAGGCACTGTGATTTGATTTCAGGTAATTTTTTTAATTGAAGTATAGTTGATTTACAATGTTGTGTTAGTTTCAGATGTGTGTGTGTATATATATATTTTTTATATCTATCTGTGTATGTATGTATATATACATATATGTGTGTGTATATCTATATATCTATATATAGATATATATATATCCTTTTCAGATTCTTTTCCCTTATAGATTACTTCAAACTACTGAATATAGTTCCCTGTGCTGTACAGTATGTCCTTGTTGGTTACCTATTTTATACACATTAGTGTATATGTTAATTCCAAACTCCTAATTTATCTTCCCCTTCTTTCCTCTGTGGTAACCATAAGTTTGTTTCCTATGTCTGCGGAATTATTTCCGTTTCATAAATGAATTCATTTGTATCTTTTTTTTTAGTTTCAACATATAAGCATTATTATATTTGTCTTTCTCTGACTTCACTTATATGATAATCTGTAGGTCCATCCATGTTGTTGCAAATGGTATTATTTCATTCTTTTTTATGGCTGAATAATATTCCATTGTGTAAATGTATGAATTTTTTTAAGCCATTCTTCTGTCAGTGAACATTTCAGTTGCTTCCATGTCTTGACTATTGTAAATAGCGCTGCTATGAACATTGAGGTGCATGTAGCTCTTTGAATAAGAGTTTTCACTGGATATATGCCCAGATGTGTGATTGCAGGATCATATGATAACTCTATTTTTAGTTTTTTAAGAAACTTCCATACCATTCTCTATCTAAAAATTTACATTCCCACCAACATTGTTGGAGGGTTCCCTTTTCTCCATACCCTCTCCAGCATCTCTACAAACCACTGCTTATGCTATTTCTATCTACATTCCAAGGAAAGAGTCATTTCCTCTGTCAAGGCTGACTGACACTCAGGTTTGGGTTAGAGGCTTTCTTACTGCACCCTAATCATAGCACCAAGTCTGTCTCTCCTGCTAGTCTTTAAACTAATTAGACTTTAAATTCCTTAAGGGTAGACACAGATCTGTCTTACTCCTCGCTATATTTCTAGAACCTTACACAATGCTGTTAAAGAGTTGGCACTAATAAATATTTTGTTAAATGAATGAATATACGCATGAATCGCTTTTCCCCTCATGAGGATTTCTCTACACCACGGATCATGGCTGCTTTGTCAATGGTTTCCAGCATCAATTGCTCCAATTTGACTTATTTTGTTCCTAGAAAACTTTTTGTATGCTTTATTATTTATAATCACATTAATGATTTATTTCAGAATCTATGTAGCATAAAAAATGATACATGCTAAATGAAATCTGGCAAGTCTTTTTTTTTTTTTTTTCACCCTCAGGAAGGAAATGAGGATGATAAATACATTTAAAATCCACCCTGTGGGGATGGAATGAAGAACTTTCAGCCAATGTTAGAATTGTCCTTTTGATTTTAAATCCCCGTATCAACAGAGATGATCATTTTAAGTCTCCCTTGGTTCTGAGCTTCAGGGGAGAGTGCGTAGAGAACTTTTCTGATTCCAAATGAAAAGATACACAAACACTACCAACGTGAAGGCACTTCAGAAATAAAAGAATGAAGCTTTCACCACAGAAGAGTAATGCCAAGGAAGAAAAAGAAAGGCCAAGTCATATTTTCTAGCCAGCGTGACCTTCCCTTCATGTTTGTATCAACAACAAGAGCTGCCTCCTGGTCCAGAGTTTACATAAAAATGAGAGACAACTAGACTGACACCAGGGCTCGGTGCTGGCCCCACGCAGGCCTGACAGCCAGCAGGTAACCGGCACCTGGACAGGGCTCCCCACAGGCCACTGGGGGTTATAATCAGCTTCTCTCAGCCGGCAGATTTTGAACAGTGGGTATGTTCCAAATGTGTCAGGGCCTATTTTTCAAACATCACTGCAGATTCATTTGTTATGTCTTGCCTTTTTTTAGACCTTGACAATAAAGGGACATTTTTAACCAAGGAAGGGAAAAGAGAATCTAGTGTACACTGATGTTTTATGACATGCTAGGATCCACAGTGAGATTAACCTATTTCTTTGAGATCTTTGGGGTGATGTTATCTGCGACTCCTTCTTTTCCTTTCTGGGACTGCAATTATATCTCCAAAGGGGGAGGATTCAAACTAACCTTTCATGTTTATGTGCTCTGAATTCTGACATATTCAAAGTGTGCACCTTAAGGTGGATGTTGAGGAGCTACAGGGATCTGTACTCTGCTCCAGATGTTTGTGTGTGTGTGTGTGTGTGTGTGTGTGTCTGTCCAACTTAGACTATAAATACCACAAGCATGAGAATCTTATCTTTGCTTTATTATTCTCCACAGGACAGTGAATGCTTGATACTTAACAAATTTTCACACACACATTAAAAAAAAAAAAAAAAAAACCTCTAATGTATTTCTTGCATGTTTACTGGAGCCTGTACTTCCCCGTGGAAGATAGTTAAAGAACAGAATTTGGGGCATTAACAGAAACTCTTTTGTGTTTCATGTATTTCCTAGGCAGCAGCTAGTGATATATGATTTTCCCAGGGCTGCTGTAACAAATCACCACAAACTTTGTGGTCTGAATCTGCAGTAATTTACTCTCTCACTCTTCTGGAAACCAGCAGTCCAAAATCAGTTTCACTGGGCCAAAATTAGGGTGGGAGAACCACAGTCCCTTCAGAAGCTTGAGGGGAGAATCTGCTCCTTGCTCCTTCCAGCACCCAGTAGCTTCTGGCATACCTTGGCTTGTGGCTCCATCACTCTAAATCCTGCCTCCTCAGTCACATTGCCTTTTCTTCTTTCTGCATCAAGTTTCGCCTCAGGCTCTCACTTGTAAGCACTCTTGTGATTGTATTTCATATCCCTCTGGATAATCTGTGATAATCTTCCCATCTCAAATACCTCAATTTGACCGTATCTGAAAATTCTATTTTTGCCAGATAAGTTAACATTCATAGTTTCCAGGGATTAAAATAGATGGATATAGGGGGCTATATTTAGCCTACCATAAGTGGTGAAAGCATTGCTTTCCTGGAAACACATTTCTTCTGGTGTACAGGGGAAATCAAAGGTGAGAGGTGTAAACTGTGACAGAAAGAACCATTCTAAAAAAAAAAAAAACAAAAAAACAAACTTTTGCTGACTCTGTGATTCAGAAGTCAAGGCAGAAAGAGGCGGTTCTGTAAAGTTTGGATCTTGGAACACTTTTCCATAAAAACAATGAAGCTTAAGACAGTCTTGATAGCAGTGAATGACATAAAAATAATTCAGTGTAACTGAGGCAACTTGAGGTTTACTTTTATCTTCTTAAAATCTACTCTATGGAAATCATAAGAAAAGCAAAACTCAAAATATGTGTGCAAAGATGTTTTTGGCAACATTATATATCATAGCATGACAAAAAGTTTTGAGGATGAGTTCTCTTGTAGCACAGTGGGTTAAGAATCCAGCACTGTCATTGCCCTGGCTTGGGTTGCTGCTGTGGGGCTGGTTTGACGCCTGCAGCCACAAAAAAAAAAAAAAAAAAAAAAGAAAAAAGAAAAGAAAAGAAAAAAAGAAAAAGAGGTTTGGAGAAAGAACCTTAAATAAGCAACAATATAGACGGATGTTTGTAAGTCAGAGAATAGCTACATAATGGAATGCCATTTAGCCATATTATGTTGATGTAAAAATTGGTAAAGACATGAGAAAATGTGCATATGGAATTTAAGCGAAATAAATCATGACAACCCATGTTTTGCTTGTGCATCTGTAATTTGGGCAGGTCTCATTGCGGAAAGCTTCCCTCTATTCCACTTGCCATCGGCTGTAGCAGCTCAGAGACGGGAATCATCCAAGGGTTCACTTACTCATATGTTCAGCAATCGATGCAGTTGGTCAGAACACCTACACATAGGCTCTCCGTGTGACTGAGGCTTCCCCTCCTGGGTTCCCAGGGCCAGTGTCCTAAAAATAAGAGCCAGGCAGAAGCTATATCATCTTTTACAACCTACTCCTAGAAGCCATGTGACATCTTTTTCACCACACTCTATTGATCAAGGCAGTTATAAGCCCTGGCCCATGACAGGTGGAGGGAGAATAAGACTCTATGTGTTGATGGAGAGGCAAGATTCTGGTGCTAGAAAATATTTGGTACCATTTCGGGAAATATAGTCTGCCACATAAAGACATAAACTCTGTACAGAACCTAATCCCGACAATGTTAAATGTTAAGCACAGATACATAATTATTAGCAGATTAGAAGACAGTACTAATAGCATTTCATGTTCATAGAGATAACTAACAGTATTTACATCTTGGTGGTAGAATTACAGGTGATTTTTTTTTCTTTGTGTATTTTGAGTTCCCCATAAATTGTATGAGTAGGTATAATTGTTATGATTGAAAATATCAACAGACGTACGTTTTAGAAAAGAGAGTTTGTGAATAGCACTTTACACAATATTTTCATATATAATAAATCATGCGATTCTAGCAATAATCCAGTGGGCAAGGAGTACTAAACAAATTTTCAGGCCAAAAATAGGAGACTAATACAAATTCATGCTAGTTGGTGGTGGATCTGTATTTCATATTCTAGGCTTTTTACTCCAAATTCTTGTTTCCACTGTACCATAGTTCCCATGGTTTCTCCTTTAAAATGAGTTCAAAATTGGAGTTCCCGTCGTGGCACAATGGTTAATGAATCCGACTAGGAACCATGAGGTTGCTTGCGGGTTCCATCCCTGGCCTTGCTCAGTGGGTTGGGGATCCGGCGTTGCCGTGAGCTGTGGTGTGGGTCGCAGACTCGGCTTGGATCCCGCGTTGCTATGGCTCTGGCAGAGGCCCACGGCTACAGCTCCGATTCAGCCCCTAGCCTGGGAACCTCCATATGCCGAGGGTGCAGCCCTAGAAAAGGCAAAAAGACAAAAATAAATAAATAAATAAACAAAATAAAATAAAATAAAATAAAATGAGTTCAAAATTGCAGTTAGTATACTTATAATCTCTAGAGGAGGATCTCTTGGACCATTTTCTGGCCTCTCATGGCCACAGTGATAAAAAGATGGTTCCTCCTTGTCCTCTCTAGGCCATTTTTTTTTCCTTCTTTTTCGGCCATGTTTATGTCATGCAGAAGTTCCTGGTCCAGGGATCAAAGCCATGCCACAGCAGTGACAATGCTGGATCCTTAACTACTGAGCCACCAGGGAACTCCTATTTGCCCATCTCTTGTGCTCTAGAGGTAAGTATTGGGAAGAGGCAAATTTTTTTTTAAGTATTAGGAAGAGACAATTTTTTTTTAATGTAATGTGGTCATTATTTTACTTAATCATTGATTTTAAAGTTGGTGGTAAGTTTAAATTCATATTGCATGGGAGTCCCATTGTGGCTCAATGGTTAACAAACCCGACTAGGATCCATGAGGATGCAGGTTCAATCCCTGGCCTCGCTCAG
This sequence comes from Phacochoerus africanus, assembly GCF_016906955.1. Taxonomy (NCBI): domain Eukaryota; kingdom Metazoa; phylum Chordata; class Mammalia; order Artiodactyla; family Suidae; genus Phacochoerus; species Phacochoerus africanus. Next base: position 259,859,625 of record NC_062544.1, read on the forward strand.
TGGGTTAAGGATCCGGCTTTGCCATGAGCTGTGGTGTAGATCTCAGACACGGCTCGGATCCTGCCTTGTTGTGGCTGTGGTGTAGCCTGGCAGCTGTAGCTCCGATTCAGACCCTAGCTTGGGAACTTCCATATGCCACAGGTGTGGCTCTAAAAAGCAAAATAAACAAATAAATAAAAATAAATTTATATTGTAAATATACCATTTTTAACTTTCATTTGAATTATAGTAAATAAATCTATAAGGGCCCAGACACCAGTATTATAATGAACACATTTACACGTGTGGATGGTGACATATCTGCAAGTTAACTTGACCACAGAGTCCCTGGAATACATAGGCAGAAGTATATTTTCTTACATTAGAAGATAGTAAACTGTGGTCCTGGAAAGATGGATGCATATGCCAGGCCTCTGAGACTCTTGCTACCCACCCAAATCATTTGCCCTATGAAAGAGGCCTGGCTATCACATTGGCATGCATTGACCACACAAATTTATCCCAGTGGGGCTGTGCACAGCAGGCCCTTTTTCAGTACAGAAGGCTAATATTATCCCATTGTTAACGGTCAGGAAGAGGTAAAATTAAAAGCCCTTGAGAAGCTTCTGAAAACTTTAAGAGAAACAAGAAAGGGGAAGGCAGGGGTTGGGATGGGGACTTGCAAGAATTCTCCTGCAGTGGGAAACATAAGCAGGACTACAGGGAAGATTTTGGATCCTGTTGCCTGCAGGCTCAGACAGCACAGATAGAGACTGGCTGTGTCTTGATCTTCGCCGTGGTGATGCTGAAACCAGATAGATGAGAGGAAAAGAAGCCGGAATGACTTTTCCAAGGACATCAGTCTCTGAAAGGAAGAGGAGGAGTTCCTGGGGATGGACGAATAAAGGAATACCTGGTTCTAAGAGCAGGTCATAAATAACCAAAGGATTTTAATAAAGTGGGCACTGCTAACCCAAATCTGGGGAAAGAAGGTGTCCATTTAGCAAAGAATTCAAGAGCGATTAAATCAATTTGGAATGATCTAAACCAAAATTGTCTTCTCAGTTGAAATTTGTTTTAGGATGTGTTTAGGAGTTCCCTGCTTAGCTCAGTGGTTAACAAACTTGACTAGTATTCGTGAGGACGCAGGTTCGATCCCTGCCCTCGGTCAGTGGATTAAGGATCCTCTTTGCCATGAGCAGTGGTATAGGTTCCAGATACGGCTCAGATCCTGCACTGTTGTGGCTGTGGCATAGGCCGCAGCTACAGCTCCCATTAGATGCCTAGCCTGGGAATGTCCAAATGCCACAGGTGGGGCCCTAAAAAGACAAAGAAAAAAATGTGTTTAGGTTCAAATGGAATAATCAATTGTGGTAAGAGAAAAGCTTTAAACATATAAACAAACTAAAACAATAAAAGTCAATAAATATTACATGGATAGTTGTTACTTAACACCACAAGTGAACATCTCCCTGTTGTTATACTGAGCTGACGTGAAAAAAATCTCACCCTTTTTTTCTTTGTCTTTTTTTGTCTTTTCTGGGGCTGCACCCATGGCATGTGGAGGTTCCCAGGCTAGGGGTCGAATTGGAGCTGTAGCTGCTGGCCTATGCCAGCAACACAGGATCCGAGCCTCATCTGAGACCTACCCCACAGATCACAGCAACGCCAGATCCTTAACCCACTGAGCGAGGCCAGGGATTGAACCCACAACCTCATGGTTCCTAGTCAGACTTGTTTCCACTGCACCAGGATGGGAACTCCTCATCCTTTTTCTTTTTGAATCCTTCAGGGTCAGCAATGCCAACTCTACCAGCACATATTAGGCTCCATGTTCAGACTCCCATCATCTTCCTAGAGTAAGCTTGTAGAGCTTGTTGTAAATCTAAACCTTTTCCCTCAGACTAGTAAATATTGTTGGAGCCCTTAAGGTTTCATTAATTTTAGCTTCTAGCCTATGGTCGGTCCATAGTCTGAGGAGGAAAAGAAAACATTAAAATATAATCAAAGTTAGTGATCAGAAGATCTATGCTTAGGCAAATTGAATATTAAAAGTAGATATTACTGGAGTTCCCCTTGTGGCTCAGTGGTTAACGAACCTGACTAGTAACCATGAGGACACAGGTTTGATTCCTGGCCTTGCTCAGTAGGTTAAGGATCTGGCATTGCCCTGAAGTGTGGTGTAGGTCGCAGATGGGGCTTAGATCCAGCATTGCTGAGGCTGTGGTGTAGGCCGGCAACTGTAGCTCCAATTCCACCCCTAGCCTGGGAACCTCCATATGCTTCAGGTGTGGCCCTAAAAGCACAAAGGACCACAAAAACAAAGTAAATATTACTGAATGTTCATCAATGATTCTGATTCTTTTTTCCCTAGGTATACCATACACGTAGTTAAATTTCTCACTCTCTTGAGACTCTCTTGAAGTTAAGCAGACCAATGCTTTTATGGTTTTAATGTAAGGAGGCATTAAGTCTTTTAAAAGCCAGTGTTGGAGTTCCCGTCGTGGTTCAGTGGAAACAAATCTGACTAGTATCCATGAGGATGCAGGTTCAATCCCTGGCCTTGCTCAGTGGGTTAAGGATCTGGCGTTGCTCTGAGTTGTGGTGTAGGTCACAGACGAGGCTCAGATCTGCGGTTGCTGTGGCTGTGGTGTAGGCGAGCAGCTCCAGCTCCAATTCGACCAGTAGCCTGGGAAGGTCCATATGCCACGAGTGTGGCCTTAAAAAGCAAAAAAAAAAAAAAAAAAAAAAAAAAAGCCAGTGTTCAACTCACCACGTTCTTTCCCCTCTCCCAAGGAGACCAGTGACACTTCCAGGTAGTAGAGGCAGCAGCACTCTGGATGAACAATGATCATGAACACAGCCCACTGCCAACTAAAGCTGGACATACAGCAAGAATACGAAACAAACCTCTGTGGTTTTCGGTCATTGAGAGTTTAGGGTTGTTTGATAACTGCAGCATAAGGTAACCTAACCTGTTTAATACATCCAATGAAATTGATGGGCTTGAAATTGATGATAAAGAATTTCTTAAGCACAAGAGTTGTGAGAAACGTAAGTTACTACAAGGTAAGCTCTGCCCTCTGAAAAAAATATATCCAAAAAAAAAAGAAAGAAAGAAAGGGAGTTCTCACTGTGGCTCAGTGGATTACGAACCTGACTACGATCCAAGAGGATGCAAGTTTGATCCCTGGCCTCACTCAATGGGTTAAGGATCTGGCGTTGCTGTGAGCTGTGGTGTAGGTCACAGACATGGCTTGGATCTGGCATTGCTCTGGCTCTGGTGTAGGCTGGCAGCTGTAACTCCAACCCCTCGCTTGGGAACTTCCATATGCAACAGGTGCAGCCCTAAAAAGAAAAAAATTAAAAAAGAAGTAAGAAATAAAATGAAAAGGATCATATAAAAGTATAACCAAATACAGAGTTCCTGCCGTTGGCACAGTGGGTTAAGAATCCAACTGCAGCAGCTGGTTTGTGTTCTTGGGGAGGTGCAGGTTCGATCCCCAGCTTGGTGCAGTGGGGCAGTAGGTTAAAGGATCCGGCATTACTGCAGCTGCGGCTCAGGACACAACTATGGCTCAGACTCAGTTTCTGGCCTGGGAACTTCCATATGCTGCAGGTGTGACCTTAAAAAAAAAAATCAAAATTGTAGTTCCCCTGTAATTCAGAAGGTTAAGGATCCAGTATTGTCACTGCCTTGGCAACAGTTCAATCCCTGGCCCAGGAGCTTCCACATGCTGCAGATGGTCCCCCCAAATTAAAATTAAAATTAATTAAAATATATATCCAAATTTTAAAAATTTTGATGAAAGAAAAAAAATGAAAAGAAAAAGTTCACATAAAAACCCTCACACTGAGTTCCCATTGTGGCTCACTGGTTAACGAACCTACTAGTATCCACGGGGACGCAGGTTCGATCCCTGGCCTTGCTCAGTGGGTTAAGGGTCCTGCATGGCCGTGAGCTGTGATGTAGGTTGCAGATGCACCTTGGATGCAGCTCAGATCCTGCCTTGCTGTGGCTGTGGCATAGGCTGGTGGCTACAGCTCAGATTTGACCACTAGCCCGGGAACCTCCATGTGCTGCCAGTGTGGCCCTAAAAATACAAAAAGACAAGAAAAAAAAAACCCTCACGTGAATGTTTATAGCAGCTTTATTCATAATAATCAAAACCTGAAAGCAACCAAGATGTCTTTCAATAGGTGACTTGATAAACAAAATGTGATACATACACATACAATGGACTATTACTTAGTGATAAAAAGAAATTCGCTATCAAGCTTCAGAGAGATATAAACCTTAAATTTTATTGCTAAGTGAAAGAAGCCAATCCGAAAAGACTACAAACATGCCTTATGGTTCCAATTATGTGACATTTTGGAAAGGGAAAAACTGTGGCAACAAACTGATCAGTGGTTGCCAGGAGCTGGAAAGAGGTAGGGGTGAGAGCAGAGCTGGACGCAAGGGATGAATAGGAACTCAGGGAAATTTTAGGGCAGTAAATCTATTATGAGATTCTCATTGTGGATACATGTTATTACACATTTGCCAAAACTCATATAATGCAAAGAACGAAGCCCCATATTAACTAAGGACTTTAGTTAAAATAATGTATCAATATTGGTTCATCAAGTGTAAGAAATGTACCGCACTAAAGCAAGATGCTAATAATGTGGGAAGGAGAGGGGGGTGATGTGGAGATGTATGGGGGAGCTCTGTTCTTTCTACTCAATTTTTCTATAAATCTGAAGCTAATCAAAAAATTAATTAAAAAAAAAGCATAAGAAAAAACAAAGAATAATTTTCCTGGGTTAAATACCAAAGAACCATTTCAAATTTTACAAACTGAATAAGTGGTGGCAAGTTTTGCATTGAGATTGGTCTGTCTGTTGTGTTCAACTGTGAAGCATTTGATGGCAAGAGGGGATGTGAGTCGAAATATTATCCTGGGGAGGATATGAAAAAAAAAATTACACAATACTCCTGGAGAAAAAAAAAATAGGTTACAGAGTTCCCATCATGGCTCAGTTGTTAATGTAACTGACTAGTATCCATGAGGACATGGGTTTGATCCCTGGCCTTGCTCAGTGGGTTAAGGATCTGGTATTGCAGGTCACAGATGGGGCTGGAATCTTGTATTGCTGTGGCTGTGGTATAGACTGGTGGCTGGCAGCTGCAGATCTGATTCAGCCCCTAGCCTGAGAAGCTTCATATGCTGCAGGTGCAGCCCCCCCAAAAAAAAGAGAGAGAGAGAAAGAAAAGAAAATAGATTTAGGTAAATTAAGTTGTATAGGAAGGAAGAAAAGAGTCTTTCAAAATAGCATGAAATTTAGTTTACAGGGCCAAAAATATGTCATCTGATGGTTAGAAATGATGCAGCACACTGTTACTTAAACAGGTGGGCCTGAAGGAATGTGGCTTTGAGTCCATTTATTTGTTGATCAGAAATAAGTAGGAGGGATCCATTTTGGGAATGACAGCATGAATCTCAGCAGAACCACTCCCTGGCAGAACAACTAACTAGCAAAATTATTTTAAAAAATACTCTGAAAATATTCCTCAAGGCACACAGCAAATGAAGAAAGACTATGTAAGAAAACCTATTAAGTCTTACTAGGAAGAGGGAGAATCTGTGGTATTTGAGGCATGGCCCACTTACTCCTTCTCCTACCACCAAAGCTTAGTATGAGGGAAGGTCCATTCAGGTTGGATGTGGCTGAGAAAATGAGGATCCCTGTTCCCAGAATCTACTTCAGGGTGTCAGTATCTCCTTGGAAGGACCAAATCAGCAGCTTTTCTCATCCTCTGCAAAGCCTGTGCAACAGAGGCTACTGTTGACTGAAAAATATGCACAACCTAAAACTGAGAATTATGTTTTATTCAGTGGGCTTGCTGAGGACATGGGCCTGGGAGGCAGCCCCCCAGATAGCTCTGAGGAACTGGTCTGAAGAGGTAAGGGAGTGGATATATAGGTGTTTTTGCAAAAAGACCAGGGAGTTGGAACATTAAAAAGGTTAGTGTTAATGAAAGAAAACTAGATATCTCAAGGTAATGAATTTAGTAATTTGCTAGGAATAGGAAGATGCAAGAATCTGGGCTCATTTAAATTGTTCCTTTGATATACCCCTTAATTCTCTAGGGCAGGATCCTGTTTTTCTCCATCCTGAATCCCCCCAGCAGTGGCTGCAGGCTGCAAAATCCTTTGTTTACCGAAATGGCAGGCAATATTTTTTGTCCACATTACACTCCAGGAGAGTGCCACTGAAAGACAAGGGCTTTCTTCCTTTACTGAGCTTCCTGTCTAAGGGAAGACAATCCATCGATCCCAAGTGTGGCAGAGAATATTGGGCTTTGATTACCCTGGCCCCAGCTCATTCACATGGTAGAGTTTCTCCACTGGGAATGATAAACTGAGAAGACCCAAATCTATCACCCCACCCAGTACTTGGCTTGTAGGGAAAAAAAAAAAAGAAAGAAAAACAGGGGCTAGAGCAATGCAGCAGTGGCTCAGAAATTTTGCCCAGAGGATGAGACAGTCCATAACAACAGAGAGCTCTGAAGCTTTGCCTTCTTTTAGAACAAGGTGTGAGGAATTTTAAACCTAGAATGTTCTTGGAAACAACAAAGATCTTGGTGAGAAGCATGTGAGTGGAGGATGGTAACCCCATGAGAACAGTATGCTAAACCACAGGTCAGCTAGTTTACTAGAGGAACCCGAAAAAGAGCTAAGGGCCCTCCTGGGAACAGAGCAAATCTCAATGACTGGCCTCAAAAACTACTCTTGCAAAAGGGTCCAAATTATTGGGTCAGACTGTGGGAATATTTATGTCCAGGGCATTATTAAAAAAAAAAAAAAAAGGTAACGAGCATACGATTAGTGGAACCTAAGAGCTGGGTGTGACACCAAAACAGGCAGACAGCTTACCAGAAAATCAAGGAAAGAGAGAGCCAAAGAGGGCCCTGCTAAAACCAATGCTGTCCCAGGGTGACTGTGTTGGAAGAAATTAAAGAAGACCTAACTACAAGGAAAGACACTACATTCACAGATTGGAAGATTTCTTTTTGTTGAAATGGCAATACCCAGCCCCAGCAAATCTACACAAATTCAACGTAATCCCAATCAAGATCCTAGCAATCATTTCTGCAGAAACTGATGACCTTACTCTAAAAGTCATATGTAAATTTAAGAAGCAATAGACAAACCAATCTTGAAAAAGAAAAAGAAATTTAGAAGACTACACTTCCTGATTTCAAAAATGTCTACAAAGCTATAGTAATCAAGATGGTATGGTATTGGCTAGGATAATCATATAGATCTAGGGGAGAAAATTGACAGTCGGAAATGAATCTTCTTACCTACAATCTATTGACTTTATATCCTCATACTGCAGGTGTAGCAATATCCAAACCAAATTTTATTTTATTTTTTAATTTTTAATTTTTATTTTTTTGTCTTTTTGCCTTTTCTAGGCCCGCTCCCATGGCATATGGAGGTTCCCAGGCTAGGGGTCTAATTGGAGCTGTAGCTGCCGGCCTACACCAGAGCCACAGCAACACGGGATCCGAGCCATGTCTGCAACCTACATCACAGCCCATGGCAACGCCGGATCCTTAACCCACTGAGCAAGGCCAGGGATCGAACCCACAACCTCAACCTCATGGTTCCTAGTCGGATTCGTTAACCACTGAGCCACGAAGGGAACGCCCAAACCAAATTTTAATTGGCTGTCCATCCTGTTTTTGCTGAGTGATCACAACTACAGAGTTCATAGCACAATTATTCGTAACAGTGAAGAACGAAAACAACCCAAATATCCATCAACTGGTAAAACATGTTATACAAAAATGATGGGAAATTATTCAGCAAAAAGAAAGAAATGGTCCATGCTACAACATGGATGAAACTTGAAAACATTAAGGTAAAGTAAATAAAACCATTCCCCAAAAATGACGTATTGCAAGATTTTATTATATTAAATGTCCAGAATATGTAAATCTATAAACAGAAACAATATTAGTTATCCAGTGACTCCATGAATAAGTTGAGAAATAAAATACTGCCTGCCTTGTCAGTAAACAAAGGATGTCATCATCATCAGTGATTCCAGCCACCTTTGAAGGTGAGCTGACCTGGTGAGCCCTGAGGGAACCCAGGAAGGAAACAAGGAACACCTACCATCCTGTAGCCATCCGACTGCAACTGCAACCACTGCCTATGAGCCCTAAGGATGCGAAAGCACAGGATACTGGGCCCAGATAGCTAAGGTGCATATCACAGAATGATTTCAGTGAGCCCAGACCTTGGCATCTTACCGTACATAGAAAAGCACTGAATTCCTTAACTTGAGATAAACTCTGCTGCAAAACTCCTATATATCCTAGCTCCCCCCTCTTGCCTCCCTGGAGAAGTTTCCTTGGAATTACTTCAGATGCCACCTCCAGGGCTTGAAGTCCTAAAAATGTCTGCCGATTAAAACATAACTCTCAACTTTTAGGTTGTGAATATTTTTTTTAGTCCACAATACTAAAAACCACTGCATTTGTACACCTTAGATAAGTTGTACATTATGTGAATTATATCTCCATAAATCCATTTTGTTAAGAAAAAGAAAGAATGAAAGAGAGAGAGAAGAAAGAGGAAAAGGACGATGGAAGGAAGGGAGGGAGGATGAAATAAAGGAAGAAAGAGGAGAGAAAGCCAGCAATCTTGTAAGCAGGGTAATGTGTTTGTGCCCTGATTTCACTCAGTGGTGACCCGAAACAGCCACGAAGTACTATATGGTCCCATTTGCCTAATGGCATCAGTGCCACTGCTATTTTGGAAAGTTATGCTTTGACTATTCAAGACCCTTGGCTTCTGGAAATTTTCTTGCATTACTATCAGTTACAATTTGGAGCAGAAGCGAGTCCTGGAATACAACTCTCGCATGATCAGCTCAGCATTAATACTGTTGTGTTCATTTAAGGCCAGTGGGTAAATGAGCATGACGTTTTGATGGTGTGTGAGGTTGCTATTTGTTTAGGTTTTAGGGGAAATGGCGTCTCATCACTCTGTCTTCAATGTTTCATATCCCAGATCTATAAGTCTACAACCTTCCCCACAGAGAAAGAGATGCTAGAAAACAAACAAACAAACACAAACCTCATTTTAAATGTCCAGACGATGGAGTTCCCATTGTGGCTCAGCGGTAACAGCCTAACTAGTATTCATGAGGATGCAGGTTCAATCCCTGGCTGCACTCAGTAGGTTAAGGATCCAGCATTGCATTGTGGTGTTGGTCGCAGATACGGCTGGGATTCTGCGTTGCTGTGGCTGTGGCTGTGGCCAGTAGCTATAGCTCTGATTTGAACCCTAGCTTGGGAACTTTCAGATGTCACAGGTGAGGCCCTAAAAAGCAAAATATAAAAATAAAAAATCCAGACTTACAAGAAACTCCTTACCTGTGATGAAGGTACTGTGTATGATTATTTTCTATTAATGTATCTAAGGTTAGAAGCCTTGATTTGCTTAGGCTAGAAAGGAGCTCATTGGAAGAGAACAGCTTAGGGAGGGCTCTCTCTTCCCTTGCAAAACTAGGGACACTGTGCTTCAGACTTCTCTGTCTTCCTTGTGTATATATCTAGCTCTTTCCACCATCTCTCTAATTACATGTTTTATGTGATTAAATGTCCCCTTTATTTGAGAAAGACAGCCTTGAAGCCAGAGGCTTCCATCTGTTTCTTCCCCATGGCCTTAGATCAGGCAGAAATCATGAGTCATGTTTATCAGTCTTACTTGGCTGGAGAAAGGAACCATTCCTTCCCCACTGAAATTAATCTCCTCATCCTGAATATGCTCTATATTTGGTTTTTCCACTGCCATTTGGGCATACAATAAGAGCAATCTCATCTAAGACTTTATTCTTTCCCTTGGGGGTTGGGAACAGGAAATGTGTTTTTTTCTGGACCAAAAAAAAAATGCAATGGTTAAAAAAAGGTTTATTAGATTATTTTTGTTATCAGATTAAAATGAAATTGTATCTCTCAGCCCAGTTCCACACATATGAGATGAGCTTCTGTAATCATATCGATTGAACACACTTCTATTATGTACCAGTTGAATCCCTGAACTTTTGTATTACTTTTCTGATACTCTTAGAAACTGGTGATTTAGTCTTCTGAATAAGTAGCCACTCTTCAAAACCCGCTGATGAAAGTGACTACACGTGCCAGTGGACTAGTTCGTATGCGGCACTGGTCTCTTGCAATTCCACACCCACGGAGACCCAGATTTCCTTAAGGATTGAAATAGCCTAATGCTAATCCTGCTCCTACCCTGGTGAGGGTCTTATCATCAAGGAGTTGTGCCATACTCACCAAAAGAACATGTTCTGCCTGGCTTTGAATCTAGCTGGTTGAGAAGAACATATTCCTGATGGGCAGGAGAGGCCATGGGTTCTTGCCTCCAGCCTATCTCTGCCAGGTAGTGTTTGGGAAGGTTGGTAGCTTCCTTCCAAAGGCAAAAGTTCTAAGATGCTCCTTGTATTTGTAGGAAGATATGGTAGAAGTAATTAGACCTTCATTGGCAAAACCCATAAAGTTTCTTGTCATTCTGAAGAACTAGCTCCTCTTATCAGGAACTTCTCAGTTGATAGCATCTCTGCAGGAGATTAGAGATACATACAGATGGGTGAATGCCTGGGTTGGTCTACAGAGAGCCCTAGGGATAGAGGTGGCCTGGGAGAATGGGGATTGCCTCAGGAAAATGGATGTGTCCCTAACCTTGTAAGCTACTTTATTTCCCAGACCAGGAAAAGGGAGGCAGCCTTTCATTTTTTGTGTATGGAGAAATCACCTTTCATTCATTCCTTGATTGGGTGTACTTGTATTGAGTAACGTGTGTGTGTGTGTGTGTGTGTGTGTGTGTGTGTGTGTGTGTGTATCAGGGTTTGGACACACTTCACATTTCTCAGCTTTAGAAGGAATACAAGGTATGTTGTTAACCACTTTAAAGAGAGCAATAACAGAGGTCTATGCAAAGCATGGTGGGCCTGGCAGAGGACTGAAGAACACACTGCCTGGAGGAATCCAGGAGAGAGGGTTTCTTTGAGAAGGTGATACTTGTTAGGTTTGAAAGATAAATATAAGTTTACAAGGCTAAGAATGGGCATGAGAGGGAACGAGAAGGAAGAAGTATTTAAGGCAGAGAATGTCACATGGTTGAAGGCACCGATGCCAAGAAGGCAGATGTGCTCAGAAGACTGTGAATTCTTACTGGGCAGATTTGAACACTAGAATGATCGGTGGTGATGGGCAGAAAGGTGTTAGATGGTGGGAGAACGCGTCAAAAATGGGAGAATGCTTCAAAAATGTGAAAATGCAGGAAGGGCCAGAAATCAAAGGGTACACTACAAGATGTAAAAGGCTAGCTGCCATATCCAACCCCGTGCTCTGAGGATTTGCAGCTTATGGAAGGATTAGCTACAATGGCTGCTAGAGGAAACTTCTCAGACTTCAGGGAAATCTGTAGTTTTCTAATTACAAGGAAGTCATCTCACTGTTCTATCCTTCTCATTTCAAATCAGTTAGCTAAGGGAAAGTACCATCTCAGACGATACACCTACACTGAAGGTCTATTCTGGGGCCCTGTTGGTGTAGCTTTCAAAAACTACAGGCTATGAAACCCACACAGTGTTAGGCCGTTTCTTCTTCCAGATGTGATCTTGGAAAGTGAGCACGTTATCAGCAAAAGGTTGCAAAATGGACACTACAAAAAGATTGCAAACTTTTCTTAGAGTTGAGAGGACCTACCGAATGATGTTTGCTAAAAGCAAAGGCTGGAAAATAGAAGGTTGTCGAGGTCTTTGTTAGTAAAAAGGCTGTAAAAAGACTGGAATGACTACAGAAGTGCACTATTTTAAAACTTGGTTGTTGCTAGAAAGGTTTATGTAGTCAATTTTAGACACAAATGTGGGCATCATAGGTATAGCAGGACTTCTCAAGTTATGGGATTTTAGTTTTATTTCCAATTATTCTGCTATCAACTAAAGAGTACAGTAACTCTGTTTTTTTCAGGGCAGGGTTCTTTGACTTACTCATGAAGATGGCTTCTTTCTTTTAAAATGTTGTAAATATAATTGTGCCACCCATTTAGAGAAAAGTTGTAGTAAATTAATGTTAAATGATGCCAATAGATTCCTCTACCCAACATTTAAAAGCTGCCATCAGAAACTTCTCCAAGTTCGATGGAACAAATGAAAATGGCATGCTTAACTTTTAAAAACTATTTTCTGTAACCAAACATATCACAGTTTACTGATAGCAGTGGCAGGAATTTTTTTTTTTTTTCAAAATTCTTTGTAAAGGAGATTCCCACATTAACACACTTGAAATAGGACTTGGCATAGCATAGGTGATCATAATCTGACTTGATTAAAGACTTTCCATATTAAAGACATTGGCATTAACTTAGAGTCAGGAAGAATTACTAACTGGTGGTTTTCTTCTTAAAAGTCCCTCAGACAATTTATTACATGATATGCTTGCTATGCTATTTTTCACCATATAAATGACAAACAAAACACAATGTGGCTGTGCCTTACGGTTCTGATAAGGGTCTATACAGACAGCACGGCATAGCTTTTCAATATTTTCATCATGTAGAACAGCTGTATGTATTTCTATCACCCGGAATTTTTTTAGACAATGTGTATAAACTTGTTAGGAGAGAAACTGCAAAGATTTCAGATTTTAATTTTAAATGTTAACAGGCCTATTTTATTATTTATTTACTTATTGTCTTTGTAGTGCACCCACGGCTCATGGAGGTTCCCAGACTAGGCATCGAATCGGAGCTGTAGTGCCGACCTATACCACAGTCACAGCAACGCCAGATCCTTAACCCACTGAGTGAGGCCAGGGATCGAACCTGCATCCTCATGGATGCTAGTCAGATTTGTTTCCTCTGGGCCACAACGGGAACTCCAACAGGCCTGTTTTAGTAGCAGAAAACAGAAACTGATCTTCCCACTAAATTACTATTCATATATATTTGCAAAAATAAAATCCCCCAGGCCATCAGTTCACAAGGATGGAGTTTTTTGTTTTTTTTTTCTTTTTCTAAATAAATTGGTCTCTATTACTTATTACGTATGCTCATTGCTTATCCTTCTCAACTACTCATTACCTATACATGTTTAGCATATATTTACACACACACATTCATTTTTGCAAAATGATTGAAGATCTTTGTTCCTTTATTTAAAAGAAATTTAATACCCATTGAAACTTGGATTAAAACCTAATAAAATCTTATCTTAAAACAAGTTTATATCAAACCGACTTTATTTTTGAACACTGTACAAACTTTTTCCCATTTAAAAAATCCGTAATCATTAACGAAATGCAAATTAAAACTACAATGAGGTATCACCTCACACGGGTCAGAATGGCCATCATCAAAATGTCTATAAACAATAAATGCTGGAGAGGGTGTGGAGAAAAGGCAATCCTCCTACACTGTTGGTGGGAATGTAAATTGGTACAATCACTATGGGAAACAGTATGGAGGTTCCTCAAAAAACTAAAAACAGAACTACTATATGATCCAGCAATCCCAACCCTGGGCATATATCCTGAAAAAAACCATAATTTGAAAAGATACATGCACCCCCATGTTCACTGCAGCACTATTTACAACAGCCAAGACATGGAAGCTACCTAAATGTCCATCCACAGAGGAATGGATAAAGATGAGGTGTATATATATATGAATACTAGCCCCAAAAAGAAATAATGCCATTTGTAGCAACATAGACTTAAGAGATTATCACACTAAATCAGTCAGGCTGAAGGACAAATATCACATGGTATCACTTGTATGTGGAATCTAAAAAAAAAAAATGATACAAATAAACTTATTTACAAAACAGAAACAGACTCACAGACTTTTTTAAAAACAACCTTACAGTTACCAAAGGGAAAGGCTGGGGCGAGGGGAATGGATTGGGAGTTTGGGATTAGCACATGCACAGTATTGCCTATTGAATGGAGGGATGGTCAACAGGGACCTGTGTACAGCATAGGAAACTGTACTTAATATTCAATAATAACCTACATCTGAAAAAGAATGGATATGTGCTTATTTATAAGTGAATTACTTTGTTCTACAGCAGAAACCAACACAACATTGCAGATCAACTATACTTCAATAAAATTTTTAAAAAAGAAAAAAAAAAAACCATGAGGACCACAGCATCATGTATCCATGTGTAAAAATCCATGTTACACACCAAGCAACAGAATCAGGGCTACGTAGGACAGGCTGTCTTTGAGCCATGTGTCAGTTGCCCTGCTCCATGAAACACTAACACACTAGCCACCTTCTTTTTTCATCTTTTTGAGAAGGGCAAGGCACTCTTGAAGACTTATAATTTGCATGACCAGAGGCTTTTATGTTTACGAAAACCTTAAAACAGGAGGCCCACAAAATAACAGTCATTTCAAACCAGAGATGATGCATTTTTTTCCTCATTTATTCAAATTCACTGCAGGAAGTAAACACTAAAAGATTAAAAAACAAAACAAAAAATTCACACTGCAGTATGTACAGTTTCATGACATCACATGAAGAAATTAAATTTCTAATAAAAATGACAAATTATATTACTGAGCAGATCGCATCAAAATTGGTTGTGTAAACCCCAGAATTCATACCATGAATGGTAATGCGCCTCTATTCCAGGATACTGGAATACTCCTGGTATATTATTATGTTTCCAATGGGAGTAAAAAATTCATGAAAGTAGTTGTGTGAACCCTTTATGTTGAAAAGTGGTTGACTTGATTTAAAAAGTTTTAAGACCCTTGAATTCAAAGCACATTCTTTCACAAAGCTTAAACCACAGAAGTCATGTCCAGAAATGGAATACTGTTGTGTTGGGATGAACATCTGATCTGACTTGTTAAGACATTTTGCCAAATGCACAGATGCACAGGGTCCCCCATGCACTTTTCATGCAGCAGGTAATCACAACTTAAATAAAAGGTTTATTCTATACATTTGTCCAGACTTGCAACTGTATACATACATGCACAATTTTTAAACCTGTCCGATTATATTTACACTTATACATGGAATATACACAAACCAAAGAGATTAAAAGGCTTTTCTGTTGTATTAGAACAATACAAAATATGTGTTTTTTTTCATTAAGGAAATCACTATTTACATCACCTTTAAAAACCAATTTTAACATCTTCATGTAACAAGTCAATATATATATATATACATATTATATATATATATATAAAATATATACTCTCACCAGTTTACTCCTCTGTAAGATGCAGCAGAGAATAAACAGGTAATGCTACCTTACTGATGTCAATGAGAGCTGTAGTACCCTTTCACAAATGACTTTCTTAGGAAGAAATTGTCTAGATATCTAAAATAGTCTTGAAAATGTGTATATGTGCATCCTTGTATCTACATACGCATAAACAAAGTGAATTTATGGATGTATGCCCTTTCTCACCGTTCTTCTTTAAAACTGTACTAAATCCAAATTGGGGACACTCTCTAGTAAATCAGAACAGCTGTCTTTGTGGTCATGTTTATTTACGTATGGCATAGCTTCATTTCTTTAATGGTGGACAACAATATCAACAACAAAAACAATCAACTGACCAAAGAAACAAAAAGATAGTAATGCTGGCCCTTAATGTTCTTTTTCCTGACCTAAAGTTCACTTCCATGTAAAGGCCCATAATCCCCTAACTGAGGGGGAGATATCACTACTTTTAACCTAGGATATTCCTAAGACTCCAGACCTTTCACAATGGCAGAAAAAAAAAAAAAAAAAAAGCCTTGTTTAAAAGCTTCTTTATTTAGTGTAGACAGTAAGATTGTCACAGAGTAAAGATGAGAGGGAGGTGAATTTCTTCACTGGCCAGTGGAATTTTCATTTCAAAATCAGCATATGCCTTTATCTCTTCAGGATGTAGCATGATATTCACTCCTATTATTTTATAATATGTCCAGTCACTATTTACAAATCATTTTGAGAAAAAATAATGATTCCGGGTTTTAGATCATATTAGGAAATAACACCCATTTTCAATATAAAAATCTTAGAAACAACTTCAAGTAGAACAATTTCAAATAGATTTCCTTCTAATTAATAGTTGCTTATACAACAATTTTTTGATAGGTCAGTTGCTAACCTGGTTTACAATTAAAACCAAAAACATCTGGTGAATGAACTGTGGATTGTAAAAACTGAACTGAAAAACTTGATCTTGTTTCAACATAAAAACATCATGTGGCTCAATAGCATATTAAGTTTTTCCAAGAAAAACCAATGGTTATTTTTAATCACTATTTCAAAATCACAGATCCGATGGAGTGACTGTGTATAATTCTGTCATGTATATGTGCCCTCTGTATTTGTTTGTTTAGTTGAGTTTAGTGTCTTTCTTGGGTTTGAAATAAATGTTTTCATCTTTGTCAGCACTGTTCTGAGGACAAGGATTTTAATAGAAGTTAAGGATGTATTCGGGAGGAGTTTCCAAACCATCCTGGAATCACCTGAGTTTGGTAAGTGGCCCTGTTAGTCCATCCCTAAGGCTAATTAAGTAGATGTTACTCATTAGAACACATAAATAATCACAGATTTTCCTGAGATGTTGAGCCAGGTATGAAAGTTGTCCCCTTCACCCAATTTTTTTTTTTGTCATAAAAAGTATTCTGAACCCGATTTCCAAAGACATAACAGTAATATACGAAGTACAATATTGCAAATTTTGAGTTGATGTGTGACTATACTGGGGAAAATATAGGCATCAAATAGTTTGTTTACAATCCTGTGTTCTGAGAAAAGTCAGGCAATGGTTTTCAAATTTCAGAGTGCAGAAGAAACACCTAGGGATGCGTTAAGATGCAGAAGGAAGATTCCCAGGTCCACTTAGCAGAGATTCTTGTTCTGGGTAGATCTGAGATGCTGCCTAGGAATCTGCATTTTAAAACTAGTGCTCCAGATGATTCTAACGCAGGTAGTCTGAGTCCAGCTTTAAGAAACCCTGGTCACAAGACTCACAGGTACCACAGAAATGGTGAGAAGTAGTAGCTTTTATAAGAGATGGTGAAAACTGTCCAAAGAAAAGCCATTTTGCTTCTGTTAAAAACAACTTATTTCTACTATTCAGGAAACCACCTGAAGATAAATGCTAACTCTCCTAATTCTGCAAAAGGAGGAATATTAATTTAGTAAAGTAGTTAAAATACAAATATGGAAATCTGCCTTTTTTTAAGATCTATCAAACTTCCATCAATTGTAATCAATTTTTACTAAGTAGTACAAGGTTTAAAGAAATATAGTGTATTGAAAAGGACTGGGGTGGAGCAGACACATTAGGGAATCATAAAACCCCTTCCAAGAGTTAAAAATATTTTTTTTTTTAGCAAAAGTGAAAAATGTAAGCATATTTTTCCTAATTTATGTTTGAACTGAATTGAGAAATAAATCCGAACTAGGTTTTTTAATTGAACTAGGTTCAACAATTATCTTTAAAGAGTTATTATTTAACAAATTGGACTTAAAAAAAAATGTGTTGTGTAGGCTGACTTCTGAAAAGCAAAATTAAATACCCTAATAAAGGCAGCAATGCATTAATCCACTGTGGATGAAGATTTACATTTTAATGTATGCCTGTTATCTGTGATTAAAAAAAGGATATCATTCATAGGCTACTCAAAGTTGTTGTCTGATGCATACAAAGTGTTAAACAACCACTGGCTAGTTCAGCAGCTTCCTCATGACATCTAACGTAAAGCAAAAAGTAGTATGCATATTTAAACATCACCAGGAACCAAGACTTTTCAAAATGAGAAAGTTTCAATTATACCATGCTTTTCTCAAATCATGCGCTTATTTATACAGATCTCAAGTTCAAACTCATTTAGTTTTTAAAAAGATCCAAAGATGGATGGCAGGTACATTTTATTCTGATTCCTTTTTTATTGTTAGCATGTTTCCCAGAAGTCCATAAACTTCTCCATTTGCGCTGTGTGGGCAAGAGGCATTATTTCCCATATGGCTATTATAAGGGCTTCTTAAATTAAAGAAAGAAGCTTTAGTTTCTGCAGCAGGGAGTAACTCTTCTTTGATTGTAACCTGTGAGATGTTTTCAGCAGAGGAAGGCTCCCTCCAAATGTCCTTGTCTTGTGTTTCTCGACTGGTAACAGAATTGCCTCCTTTCTGGAGCATGTAATACAGTATTGGGTTAGTTTTGGTCAGTCTTGGAGAGTCTTTTTCATACTCATTCTTTTCTGCGTCTGTGATAACCCACTTAATGGGTCTCTTCTCACTGGGCATGGAACACCCGTTCACAAGCCCAGATTCTGGTCTGGACCCTGTGCAGCCCAAGTGCTCAGGGAAAGGAGGACTCAGGGGAGTTTTGACTCCTCCTGGGTATGGAAATGTCCTGCTGTCCATGCAACTGCTGGGCTGAGCGGCACTGTACATCAGTCCGTTTAAAGAAGAAATGCTGAATTCAGGCTTGCTGTTGGTCACACTGTTTTTGCATCCTTTCTTTTTACTGTCACCGACAGAGTTACTCCGATGCTGGGACAAATCTCTCACACAGTTTTCTGAGAGCAGCAGCTGTTTCAAAACGTTGAAGCTTTTGCTCTCTCTGGCCCAACCCCTGTGTTCACTTTCGCTGGCTGAACTATGACTGCCAGGGTATTTCAAGTCAAGCTCATTTCTGCTAAGCTTCAGCTCTTGCTGGTTAAGCAAGGACCCATACAGCACCTCCGGAGCACTGTGACTGCTTGCAGCATCGACTATGTTATTTTTCATCTTTTTAAATGGATTTTCTAACGGCTCAGTATAAAGCTTCCTTTTCTTAGGGACCATGCAAAGATTCTTTGATTCCAAAAGTGTCAGTTCACTGTTTCTGTGACTGCCGTCCAGGTCATCAGCTGGGTAGCTCTCTTGATTTTGTCTCAGCAAGCGACTTAGCAGACCGTTCTTTGAGAAAGAAAAATCCTGAGGTGAAGCGGGCTCCGATTTCAAGTCCTCGGGAGCTGGTAAGGCAGCTGCGCCTCTCTGCACGGGAGGAGTCATCCCTAAGAATGGGGCGCCCTGAGCATCGGGGCTCGAGTGCACATCCGGCGTGTGCGCGTGGAAGTCGTCGCAAGGCTCAGATTTTATTTTCACCATCAATATTTGTTCACTTAAAGCTCGGTCTGTATGTTCCTGAGTACTTCCCTCCCTTAAGGGAATCTTCTCTTTCTTCTCCATCTTCCCTTTGTTGGAGTTTCCCAGCAGCAACTGGAGGACAGTGCGCCTTTCAAGCAGATTTTCTATTTCGGAACCAGAAAGTCCGGGCTCAGGGCCGGCTGAGTGGCTGCCGAATGCTTTATTTTCTTCAGCTGGGTTTGTTTTATTTGCGAGCAGAGGGCTACCGAGTCTCTCCATCACACCTGTAGGTTTATCCGTGTTGACGCTTAGCAGCTGTTTACTGGGTCTCTGCTCTTCCCCTGACATGGAAGACTGCATGCCACACTGTGCTAAATTTTTTAACAGCTTGCTGGCACTGAACGTGGCAGAGTTTTGTGCACCTTCGTTTTGGACTGGTTTCTCTCCTTGCAAGTCTTTGCTCTTTGTAAGGTCCACCAAGCGGTTGGAGGTGGCATTTGTTGGCTTTTCAGACGGAGGGCCACAGGCATACGGTGGGGAATTCCATCTAATGACCAGAGAATGCTGGGAAAGGTTGATGGGAGACTCGGCTTTGGCCGATGCAAGTAGGGGTGGAGTGCTCACTGGCGGCGTCCTGTTGGTACCTGGGCTTTCAATGACAGAGGTCCGAGCATAGTTCTGCGTGCTGAACTTTGTCACATCACTGTGGACTTCCTGAGGGCTGTTGTTTCTTTCTACATTTTCTTCATTCTTATGGCCAAGGAGAAGCTGAAGAAGGGTCACTTTCTGGTGTGAATTTAGCCTAGAATTCTTTGAGGTATCTTGATCTTCTTTGTTATCTACTTCGGGGACTTTGGGATCCCAAGTGTTTAGTAAGGACTGAGTTAAGTTATCCAGAGAAACAGGCTGGTCAGGTTCTGGCTTTTTGGTTCGGTGCTTGCAAGACAAGTCTATGGGCACACAGTTGGAATAAGAGCTTTCATCACCACTGCTATCATCTGTAAAACTGGGATTGTTATCTGAGTAGTCATCAATAGTTGTAGGTGTACTGCTCTCCTCAAAAATGCTTCCTCTCTCATTGTGACTGTGTCCGTTCATTGGCTTAGGTATGGTCTGGCTTTTAAGAAGATGTAAAAGCAAACTATTATTAGCAGCTTGTTTGATATTGTTTCTTTCCAGTGAATTCTTATAGCCTGCATTTTTGGGAGAAGAAGGAACGAGGCCCATTGGACTTTGAAATGTTGTACTTTTGCTAGCCATTAATTTGTTTGATGATGTTCTTGCCTGGCCATTAAGATGGCCTGACACTCCTTTGGAGACCTGGAAACTGCCCACATCCTTCTGGCCATTTTCCTGTAATCTGGCCATAGCAGCAAGTCTTTCACTCGCTGCCTGATTTGCATTTTGTGTTTTTAAAGCATGTTCTCGAGAATACTGCTGTAAATGGGCTTCGCTTGAAAGGAGTAATGCTAATTGGCTACAAGCAACACTGGGTTTGGGTGAAGTGGCTGGACTAGCCCTTTTCTCCACCATGCTCGCAACAGCTTGTAATCTTGCAGCGCATGACAAGGGTTCACTCAGGACCTTTGTTCCACTTTGTCCAACATGATGAGGTGACTCTACGAACCTCTCTCTGATGAGGTTTTTAGTTACGTCAGGGAGATTGGTATCAGGCTTTTGATCTTTAGCTTTACTTTTCTTCAACAATGTTTTTAAGTGACTTGATGCAACACCGTAGCACCTTAAATCTTTCTCCACTTTTAAAGAATCATGACTGAGGGCATACCCTTGCTCCTTGAGGCTCTGCCTAATTTGTTGTGACAGAGCAACAGTCTGCAGCCTAGAGCTGAATGACTGAAGCAAAGAGGCCAGTAATGTGCTATCCTGTTTGCCTTTAGGCACATTGTCAACCATGCCAGCCAGCAAAGCCTCCTTCTTTACGTTTAAATTGACGATGGAATCAGACAGCCTCTTCCGCTTCGCTGCATTCCAGTCCTCAGAAGACTGCAATAGCCTGGCTTTTTTGAGATGCAGCATGCCAGATCCCTGATATGTGTGTGTATTGAGAACTGGACCATTACTTTGACAGGTGGGAAATGCATTACCGGAAATGTTAAAGTTCTGATCTTCTTCATTATGCCCAGCAGACTTTTTGTCGACGGCAGTACCTGATCCCTCTGCTGCCTGATGCATTAGTAATCCTTCTAGGTAAGTTAAAACAATAGAATCCTGGTGCACATCAGAGCCAAGCTCTTCTCCATGAGTCATGTTCAATAGAAGTGTTCACAAGGGCTTGGTTTCTATTCACTTTGAAGAATGGTTTTTTTTTTTTGGGTGAATGAGATGTAATGTTAACAAGTGAGTGTCAGTTTATCACCTTCCATAGTAATTAGACAGAGGTGTACTGTTACATTCCGACCAGGATTCCTGCTGGCAGTGGCGAGATAAATGGCAGGCTGACCCCAGTGCAGTCCCACCATAGAGCTGATCAACTCCCAAGTAAGAAGCAGCAGCAGAATCCTTAGTGAATACACTACTTCTTCTTCATCTTTTGTTCCCCAATAAATGCAAATATCAGTGTTCTAGAAAAATTAAAGAAAAAAATAGTTAAGGAGGTGAAGAATTAGAATTGTACTCTGATATGTGAAAGCAAAACAATCTAGCGCTTGTAAGCTGATATGCATATATATACACACATGCAATGTACATATTTATGCATTATAGATGCTTCTTCAGTAATTTATTTTATTGCCATTCCTATTAAATTGGAAATCTCTACTGGAAATCTTATGGATTAATTAATTTCATATCGTGAAAAGGATCCAATCAGAGAAAATACTTTAGTGTTACACAACTGTCTTCCAAAGCCCATCAAGTTTTTGAATTTTCATAAACATCTTTCTGCAAAGTGATGTGATGCTAAGTCGTCTCCCTATAGCACTGCAGCTGTACAAGGGGCTAGTTCTAGCTTCCTTACATTACTCAGAGCTTATGAAGGAACAAGAGGAAAAAGGAAAAGAGATCCATGTGACATGGACTCATCTAATGAGTTAGATGTGAGGTTGAGGCTGACACAATGCTTCTGACATCATCCTCTAAACATCAGCCATCCCCAAAAGAATTTGGAGAATTTCTGTTTGCAAAGAATTGGAAGCCCTAACAAGTGTAAGATTCTTCTGAAGGGGCATGCAAACTGTGATAGTCTTAGTTAATACACATTTACATAAAATCACAGGCTTATTCACCCATAGTTCTTACCCAGACTTATTAAAAACAGAACCCATTTAGGTCGAGCAAAGTTTGAATGTGTCTGTCTTAAAATTCTTACATCTGTGCTCCATGTAGAACTTGTAAAATAAGGTCCACTCCTAGCAGATGCAGAATGCAGGTTACAGATAAGCCTATCATCCTAAGTTTCTAGAATGTTCCTAATATAAAATACTCCTCCCCCTGCCCATGCTATTTCTTTGAGTATGACCTTGTTATCAATAATTACAGATAAATTAAAATATTATGTGATTTGAAAAAAATTTAAAGGATTTAAAAATAAAAGTCATTATTTAAAAAATGTTTTGGGGTACTTGCATTAACTTTTGGTTTAGAAAATGTGATTAGTATAGAGCACATAAAACTATAACAGCAGAAACTGACAGAACATTATAAATCAACTATAATAGAAGTAAAATCTTAAAAAAACCTATAACTATACATATATATACACACACACACTAAGTCATCATATCATCCTGTAGAAAAGTTGGCAAGAAACAAATTTAGAAGAGATTTGAAGGAAAGAGAAAGTCAAAGTTCAAATGGTTATTTCTCATTAATTTCTTTGAAAAGAATATTCTATAAACAAAACCAATTATATGAGGCAAGAAAGAGCTTTTCATAGAAACTCTTTTTTTTTTTGTCTTTTTGCCTTTTCTAGGGCTGCTCCTATAGCATATGGAGGTTCTGAGGCTAGGGGTCTAATCAGAGCTGTAGGTGCCGGCCTACACCAGAGCCACAGCAACTAGGGCTACGAGTTTCATCTGCAACCTACACCACAGCTCACGGCAACGCTGGATCCTCAACCCACTGAGCAAGGCCAGGGATCGAACCCAAAACCTCATGGTTCCTCGTCGGGTTCGTTAACCACTGAGCCATGACGGGAACTCCGAAACTCATTTTTTAATAAGATCAACCTGTAAATCAAAGATAGTAGTTACTGAGAAGCTATTCTAGGTGCACTCCCCTGGGGTGCAGGTAGGCAACACCTACCACCATTCTAGCATAAAATTGGAATACCTCAGAAAGCAGAAATTCCGAGACTACTTAAGGCTGGAATTCACTCAGACTCTACTATTACAAACTCTTCAGGGAACTAGGTGTGCCAAATTTCCTCAGGTAACTTCCTTTACTGTTTCTTAAACAACTAATGTGGGAGAAATCACTAACAATCCTTCCTATCTCTCTTGCTTTTTCAGTTCTATAGTATAGAATTTAACTGAGAGATTTTGGAGGGGGAGAAGAAAAGAAAAAGACACATAATACTTGGATATGGTACAGCTCACTGGAACCTACAGGTATTAGTGCATAATGTAAAATGTTACCATTGCTTAATAGAGGCTTTTTAGGGTTAAACTCATTTGATTTAAAGCTAGTATTAACCTGACTCATTTTCTTTTAGTGGAAAGACAACCACATTATTTTTGGATCACCAACATATAGTTGGCTGACTTGATTTTAAATACTTACTGCTTAAGAATGTTATCAGGCGTTGCCTACTACCTGAGCACAGTCCATTACAAATCCTAAATGCCAACATACAGTTAAGAATTAGGCTTCTTATCTATACATAGAACATCCATATGACCCCGCAATCCCACTCTTGGGCATATATCCGGACAAAACTCTACTTAAAAGAGACACATGCACCCGCATGTTCATTGTAGCACTATTCACAATAGCCAAGACATGGAAACAACCCAAATGTCCATCAACAGAGGACTGGATTCGGAAGAGGTGGTATATATACACAATGGAATACTACTCAGCCATAAAAAAGAATGACATAATGCCATTTGCAGCAACATGGATGGAACTAGAGACTCTCATCCTGAGTGAAATGAGCCAGAAAGACAAAGACAAATACCATATGATATCACTTATCACTGGAATCTAATATCTAGCACAAATGAACATCTCCACAGAAAAGGAAATCATGGACTTGGAAAATAGACTTGTGGATGCCTGATGGGAGAGGGAGGGAGTGAGAGGGATCGGGAGCTTGGGGTTATCAGACACAACTTAGAATAGATTTACAAGGAGATCCTGCTGAGTAGCATTGAGAACTATGTCTAGATACTCATGTTGCAAGAGAACAAAGGGTGGGGAAAAAAAAAATGTAATGTATACATGTAAGGATAACTTGATCCCCTTGCTGTATAGTGGGAAAATAAAAAAAAGAAAAAAAAAAAGAGTGATAACAACAACAACAAAAAAAGAATTAGGCTTCTTTAGAGATCTGCAAGCAATATATTTAAAAACTGGAATATTTTATAAAATACTCTGGTTCACTGGCTTGTCAGTGAATTTACTGGTTTATTTGTAACTTCAACGATGATTTTGTTAGAGCTTGTATATACATGTCTATTTAAACATACTCAACGTTCTCTTCAAAAACAAAAGAAGGAAGAGACTTGACTTGTATGCAAACACTTATTAAGTGACTTCTCTGGAAAGAGAACAGAATTATACCAAAATATGTAAGAGGAACCAAAGGGGAGGTAAAAGTACTGAGGAGGAAGGAAAAAAAAAAGGAAAAAAAAAAAAAACGCAAGTGAACGCCTTATAAATTTTACAACTCTCATGAGGTTTAGAAGCAAAAATTTGGTTTAGAAACTAAAATACATTATATTAGGAGATTCTGCTGTGGTGCAGCAGGTTAAGGAGTCAGTTGTCTCTGCAGTAGCTCAGGATCAATCATTGGCCCAATGAAATGGGTTAAGGATCTGGTGTTGCTGCAGCTGTGGGTCAGAAGTAAGCCCTGGCCCAGGAACTTCCATATAAATATGAATGAATGAATGGGAGAAAAAAAAAAAACCTACCCAGTGATAAAATAAAAACTGAGCAATGTTTATTTCCAGTTAGTTGTCATTTTTATAGGGTGATTCCGCAAAATTTTTAGAAAAAAATTTCCTGATTTTAACAAAAATTTAGTGTAACATTTATTAAACCAAGAAATGACTTGAATTTGCTTTTGATATTATCATTCTAATTCAAAATCAGCTCTTTATAATTTTAATGAATTCACTTAACTCTCAATATACCAAGAAAAACAGCCACCATCATTTACCACCTGGGTCCAATGAACATTTATTATCATTTAAGTCAACTTATTCATACATAATAATTTATGAATAATAACAATTTGCAGAATAATAAAGGGGTAATGTAAAATATCTTCACTAGAATTTTTAGTAAGAATTTACACATAGCAAACCCAATTCTTTCTTTTCTTTTCTTTTTTTTGGCTTTTTAGGGCTGCACCTGCGGCTTATGGAGGTTCTCAGTTCTCAGGCTAAGGGTTGAATCAGAGCTGTAGCTGCTGGCCTAGTGGGATCCGAGCAAAGCCCTGTCTGCGACCTACACCACAGCTCACGGCAACACCGGATCCTTAAACTCACTGAGCAAGGCCAGGGATGGAACCTGCATCCTCATGGATACTAGTCAGATTCAGTTCTTCAGCACCACAACAGGAACTCTGCAAACCCAATTCTGAATTCCATATTTCCCTGGTTTTGAAGGACAACACACCTGAAATGGTCAAGGCACTCTGGAACTGAGAGTTTAACTACTGGAAATACCTTGTAAATACCAATTCCAGATTTCAAGTACATATCTAAGAGGTTCTAGCTTAATCATCACTTTTGAGTTTTCTTTTTGTGGCTGTAGAAATCAAAATGTATTACTTTGCAAAACTTTGACAGCTCAAAATTATATTGAAGAAAGAAGGACAGAAATCTTCCTTGTTACATAACTACAAAGTATTTTTTACTTTTAGATTTATTAATACCCATTGCAATGATCAATCTAATGAATTATTTCCATGTCATCTGTTTTCTTCTAATGCCTTCTATTACACACCAGCATACAGTATTCTGTCCACTTATGAACTATTTCAAAAAAATTGGGGGGGTGTCAACATCATAAAAGAAGAAAGAACATTGTCATATATTCTTTGAGCAAAACAGGGCAGGCAAATTTCTTGTCACAAAATACTGAGTGATAAAGTACTTCCTATTAAGCAACTGGAGCAAAATAGTCTATCTCCTTTGTGCCTTTAAAACTATAAAGTTATGATAACTATATGAAGTGATGGATATGTGAAATAACCTTACCTTGGTAATCATTTTGCAAATCACATCATCACATTATACATCGTAAACTTAGTATTACATGTCAATTACATCTCAATCAAGCTGGGTGAAAAAGAACTATGTTTTCCGATTACTGGTTCTTGAGCTTGAAAAATTCATCTAGGATATTGTCATCTGAAGACAATGGTCTGAGGTGTTGCTTGTACAATCAATGTCATCATCATCAATCCTATCTAGAATGCTACTATCAGTCTCTGCATTTATCTGCTGATTCATCTAACTGAAGCATCTTCCAATGCCAACTTTCTTCTCTTTATTTGATGCACCTGTGGCATATGGAAGTTCCTGGGCCAGGGACTGAATCCAAGCCACAGCTGTGACCTATCCCACAGCTGCGGCAACATAAGATCCTTTTTAATCCACTGTACTGGGTATGGACCCCTTGCCTCCTCGGTGACCCAAGCTGCTCCAGTGGGTTTCTTATCCCACTGTGTCACAGCGGGAACTCTGTCTTCTCTTTAACATTAGGGGTGGAAAATAAAAAATACTGAATTCTCTACCATGTTTACTAAAAATTTAAAACAAAATAGAAAGACTATTGTCTCCAGACATTTTCTTTTTACATTCTTGAAAGATAATACCAGTATTTATGGGTTATGATATTAGGAAACTGAAGATGATACAATAATGATGACTTATTTCACTATTGCATTATCCTCCTAGGCACTTTCATTATCTTCCTCTGGCTTATTCTTTTCATCTTTAATTTACGCAATTGGAAATAAATGATTAATTAATTCCAAAAAAGTGATAAAGGGAAAAATGGTGAAAAGATACAGAAAAATAAGATCACTAAGATTCCATAATGTAAGTTTGATTTATAAAAAGTTCCAATGAGCACATATGGTAATAGCAAGACACAATGCTTTTTTCAATTAAAAATACATTCATTGAAACTTTAAAAAAGAATAAAAGTCATGTAACATCCTTTCTAAAAAACAAAACTGGGTCCAAAGAATCCTGACAGTGTATCAAGGATCAATGCATTTCAGGTTAATTTAATAAAATTCATGGACAAACACTTTACAGTTAATTATAGATGAAGTCTTCCTTTTATTAATTTAAAATTGTTTATAACCATAAAATTA
Source organism: Phacochoerus africanus (assembly GCF_016906955.1). NCBI lineage: Eukaryota > Metazoa > Chordata > Mammalia > Artiodactyla > Suidae > Phacochoerus > Phacochoerus africanus. The sequence continues at coordinate 259,887,295 of NC_062544.1, forward strand.
TTGTTTAAATTTGATAAAATTGAGATTTTCCTGGTCTAATACCATGTAATAAAAAATTATTGCTGTGGCAGGAAAGAATTATTAAAAATAATAATAAAATTAAATTAAACCATAAAAGAATTCTGTGGAATCTTGACCATATGCATAGATTTGGGCTAAGATTCAAGTTTCAATACACAATCCAGTTTAATATCTGGTAAAATGCTTGAATTAGAATATATATTATTAGAATATAATATTATATATATATTCTAATATATATAATATATATGTTATATTATATTCTAATAATATATATTCATATGATATAAATACATAAAACATTTTCTAAGAATTTATAAAATCAAAATATCAACATAATTTCATAACTTTAATTTAGAGCTTTAATCATAAAAGACAGTTGTGAATAATTCACATTATTAACACAGTTCCCAACCAGGTGTTACTATTTCCATTGCATTGTGTTTTACACTCCCTAGATGGTAATAGTTTATTAAGCAAAGGGAAAGTTCATTGAATTTTTAAACACTTTTAAAAATTTTTAGCTGTGCCTGGGGTATGCGGATATTCCCGGGCCAGGGACTGAACCCACATCACAGCAGCGACCTGAGCCACAGCAGTGACAACACAGGATCCTTAACCTGCTGTGCCATCAGGGAACTTCCTTTAAATGCTTTTGAAAATGGTAAAGTCTTGGATAAATGAAGGATGTATCTAACAGGATTCTTATATGTAGGTTTACATCTGGTTGAAAATAGATAAATAATGAGAAGGTCTTTGGCTGTTTTTAAGGAAAAGATCTTAAAATCAAATTCTCCATTAAAAACATTTCAATGACTAAACATTATAAAGTCCCTTTGTATGCCATTTAAATGATGTCTAATGAATACCTCATGACTTCCAACTGTTTCCATGAAATTCCCAATTTCTCCTGCATTATCAAGTAACACTTGAGTACCGAAATTAAATTAAATGTATTTCTGAATCGGCACTTTGGATTCTTGGCTCTGGTCAGTCAAAAAAGCAGAAGTTAACTGAAAGGCTACTCCTATTGGACAATATTATCTACATTTTTCTGTAGATGACTGGGGGGGTGCTTTTCATGCAAAAGGAAAGACAAACATTTAAGATGTTTCAGTAAGCATTCAAAGAAAATTCCAAAGTCCTAATTATTGAACCTTTTACTTAAGCAATACAAATCCAAGTAAATAATTCAGAGAACTTGTTGTTCTCTTAGGTGAGACTTTGAAAGTTTTAAGAGTTGAAAAGGGAATAAAAACCCAAGAAAAATTTATCAAGAAAATATAACATCAAACATTTATGCAAATGGATGAGATTAGCTTTCGAAACCAAGGGCCAGTGAAAAATTAGAATATATAAAACCCAATGCTTAATGTCACAGAACAAGAAAGGAAAAGTGAAATTTCAGGTAACAGTCCTGGGGCTTCATTGAAAAGTGAAGACTACAATGATTCCTCCATTAAAAGTTAGTTTTTGAAAAAAAATTAAGAAAAAAAGAACCATTCAATTGTTGCCACTTCATAGCTGGGAATAATATAAGCACAGTAAAGGAGGAGCCTTAGGATTTCATTTATTAGAAAATATTTCCAACTACTTGAAAAAAAATAAGTATATGTACTTTGATATAATTTAAATTCCAAGATATTAATTTTCTTTGCAGTTTTATCTATCAAAAGATGGATGTATGGTTGTATCATTTGATGGGTGCCAAGAAAATAAACTTACCTAAAAAAACACTGCTCAATGGAGAGCCTCAACATTTAAAATTAGACCACAAGAGCTTCTTGCTCTCTCCCAAGGGTTCTCATTTTAGATGTAAATACTCTTAAGAGATGGGTAGCAGAAGCTACTGACATTGCAGCAAGTAAAACAGCTGCCCAGACTGTTCTCCACTTCAACCTGAGGGACTTACACATTTTTGCCCAAGGCCAAATTTGCTCCTACCTTCCAGGTCCATCAGCTTTAACTTGCTGTCAGCTGCCTCCACAGGAGTAAGAGTGTCACTCACATTCTCAAGTAAGAGACTCACTAGGAGACACTAGTGCTTGATGGACTGAGCGTTCAACAGAAGGACATAGGTATCTGAGGACCTCTTCAACTCTAACACTTTATTTCTATGATTCCAAGTAACTTATAAAATTGTAGTTGATAAAAACGACAAGCATTTTAACCAAAAAGATGATATGCTGTCACAAAGGTGTGGAGATAGCCCTGACTAATATATTTTATAGTCTTCTTACTGAATTCTAGGGGAAGGAAATTATTTTTAAACAGCCATACAACCTACCCATCCATTCCCCCAAAGTTATTTTATCTTCACTACTTTCATTACTGGAGTCACAAAATTTCAAACAGATGTTTACTTAAAAGCTAAATAGGAGCTTATATTCAAACTGGAGCTTTTGCTTATCTCTTGATGACTATATACCAAACACAATGGGAGAGTAAAGACTTCAGACCCTTGATAACACAGATCAATGCATGAGAAAGGTAAAATAATTGTCCTCTATAAATGATTCAGGGAAGTGAAGAGCCCCTCTGTTCTGAATTATCCTCATGAGGCTTATGTCTATGAATCAGATTCAACAAATCCACTATTCATTTTCTTCTGTCTCCATAGTTTATATAAAAATTTAATTTATAATCAAAATTAAGTTTATAACTTAAGAGATTTTAAATTAAAAACATTCACCAAATCAAATCAGCTAGAGAAGGAGCTTAACTGACAATATCTGTTCCAAAATAGAAGCCCTCCATGGACGCTGTACTGTATTATCTTGAAAACACAGAAACTAGAATTTTTTTTTTGTCTTTTTGGTCTTTTCTAGAGCCACACCCACAGCATATGGAGGTTCCCAGGCTAGGGGTCTAATTGGAGCTATAGCCGCCAGCCTACACCAGAGCCACAGCAACGTGGGATCTGAGTCACATCTGCGACCTACACCACAGGTCATGTCAACGCCAGATCCTTAACCCCCAATTGAGGCCAGGGATCAAACCTGCAACCCCATGGATCCTAGTCGGACTTGCTAACCACTAAGCCACGATGGGAACTCTTTGAAACTAGAATATTTTTAAGTAAAATTAATTCTAACTAATTTTTTAAAATTCACGAAGATAGTTATATGTTAAAGAGTACATGTGATATTTATTGAACATTAATATTAATGTCTGCTCACTCTTTCAGTTAAACAATAGTTTCTCTGGAGAAACATAAAATTAACATTATTTGGTGGCACATAAGTGTGGAAAGAAAGGTCTAAGAATAAAACCCACAGTATAGCTTCTCCTAACTTTTCCAATAGCTCTTCAAAGTAACTGGTGCTTTCTATCAGTCTTGGTCCAATCTCCATATATTTTCATATTCCAAACTATGAAATATAATGGAGAATGGCACTTTCTTCTCCTGGAATTGTTGGACTATCTATAGTACGTGTGTGTGTGTGTGTGTGTGTGTGTGTGTGTGTGTATGCATATATATATATATATATATATATATATATATATATATATGAACATCCTTTGAGACTGGAGCATAAATCCTATTAAATCCAACTATGTTTTTCCCATCCCCAAAATAGATTTGACATACAGACCTAAGCACAAGGTCAAGGTCACAGATCACTAAAAAAGATTACCAACAGAACTGATGAAACAGCTGGCATTAGATCAAAGCTCCTGGGGTTTTTAGTATACTTACTAGACACACTGCATTTACTCACAGGGTACACCCTGTTCTTAAAATGTTCCCCATCTTTGAGGACAAGATCTTCATGTACTTTTTTTTACAAAGTATGTTCTATTAAGAATGTTGCATTAGATCAAAGAGTAGGATAGAAAATCAGTGTATATATGTTTCAGAATCATGAGTTGTGTATGTCTGTAGGCCTGCATATTTATTTATTCATTTGTTCTAACTGATCCTTGCCAAGTGACAATTCTGAAATCAATTTAACTTGCAGGTTCCTGACTCAACCATGCTCCCCAACACTTCCAAGCCTTTGTACCACTTAAAACAGGAATTGTCTATTTTTTAGTATCTTGGGTCACTTCTTCCCAAATCCATAGATTTAAGTGCTAAAAATAGGTTGAATCAGAAAAATTTTACAATGCATCCTAATCTTCCACAATAATTTTCAAATTATACATATAGGAAGAAACTGCTTACCAACAAGAGCAACAAAGTGATTCTTAATGGAGTTTATTATTCAATAGTGTAATTATCTAACAAAACCATGCCTTTTGTTTCAGCTGTTCAAACAATATATTGAATTTATCTTAAATTACATTTATAAAGTCAAGAATTATGTGGTGAATGTCCTTACTGAAGCATTCTGACCAAGAAATTATTTTTAAGGATACATAAAATACTGTTGGGGTAAATTTGTAATATAAAAGCTTTCCTTGTTAAATCAAGTATCACCTGCTGTGCTTTATGTAATTTTCAAATTATGATACATGTATATGCACCCATTATCAGTTTTTCATTTTGCAAAATTATTTTTGATTACTTAAATAGGTTTGAATGAAATACCAGAATTGTCCTATCCTAGAATGTCCACTAATTTCTCAATTACCAAGGAAAAGGGAAAAATAAATTAAGTATCAGTGAAAACTGAACTTCCAGAATTCTCTGGTGGCCTGGTGGGTTAAGGATCTGGCATCAGTGCTGTGGCTTGGGTCAGTGCTCTGGCTTGGTTCACTGCTGTGGTGGGACTTAGATCCCTGGCCTGGGAAACTTGCACATGCTATGGGCGTGCCCCCCCCTCCCCCAGCCAAAAAAAAAAGGGGGGGAAGAAAAGGAACTTTTTTTACCAGGCAGAAGCAGACCATGAGTATAACAAAATTATCAGTAATGGGCATCAATTCATACATCAAACTTTGATCACAAAACCTATAGATATATTTTCTATTTTAAACAGAATTACTTATAAAATATATTTTATATACAAAGTCTATTTAGAGGAATCATTTATCACTTAATTAATAATTATGTTCTTTAGGTGCTGCCTAGGTAAAAGTGCTGCCTTGCTTTGTGAACTCTGACTTGACTTGCCAAAAATGGTAAAATCATCATGACATCATGCTTCCTGGAACAGCCCAGAACACAAAGCTTTCTAGATTGAGGATTTTAGTCAGTCTGTGGCAGAGAATATCACTTACAGACCCTATCCATGGACAGAGAGAAGAGTGGTCACAGTGTAAAGGGAAGAAGCCAAGGAATCTCACTGGTTCCCACCCCAAGGGATTAATGAGCAAAACAATAAGAAAATGCACACTGTATCTGAAGAATTTCTATGTCTTCAAATAGTAACATGTAACATTAAAATACATTTTTCAACTAGGGAGATGAAGCTACTGGCACACCACTGGTAGGCTATTCACTTTAAATGGTTTCATTTTGACTGTGAAACTGCCACCCATACCTCTCTATAACGTCTCCTTTGCTCATCAGTACACACGGCAAATGTCTGAAGTAAAAACCTCAGGAACTGTAGCCAGTAACTGCCCATCTGAGACAGGCTGTGCTGCTGTCCAGGTCTCGGGCATACTCAGTCCAGGAGCAGGGAGAGTCCGCGTGATTTGCCTCGGCACCTGATACTCAGATACAGATTGGGCTGCAGGGTAGAAAGGAGGCTTTAGAAGAGGCTCTATGGGCTGGAGAAGAAGCAGGAAGAACAGTGCTGGTAACACAGGTCAGTGTCTTTCTGACTTCACTTTACTGGACTAAAAATGCTTCCGGGTAATTTTTACTTTAGCAACTGAGATCATTAGAAATAACTACTACTACCTACTATGAACATTATTTAATAAAATTAAAACATTTTAACATCAAAAATTTAAATACTTTAGCTTTGTGAGAATCTCCGTTATATACATCATTCCTTCTCTCTCCCTTCTTCTCTCCCTTCCTCTCTTTCTTTCTTTCTCCCTTTCTTTCTTTCTTTCTTTCTTTCTTTCTTTCTTTCTTTCTTTCTTTCTTTCTTTCTTTCTTCCTTCCTTCCTTCCCTTCCTTCCTTCCTTCCCTCCTTCCTTCCTTTCTTTCTTTCCTTTCTTTCTCTTTTCCTTCCCTTTTCTCTTTCCTTTCCTTTTTAGATAAAAAAGATATAGGGACTGGCACATATATGCCATACCTCTCTGTTTGTTCAATTCCACCATCACTTAAGTTCTTATATCAATATTTACTCTATATTTTGCTTTATTGTTTTGGTACTTACTGTGCTTTCAATTACAGCATTTATATAAAATGAATAATGTGTTTTATATTTAAATCCTTGCCATTACACATGAGGATATGACTAAGACATAACCATGGGAAAAATAATGTGACGTAGAATAAAAAGAATAAAAAGTTCTTGACAGAACTTTCTGCTCAGTGTCCTTCTCCCCTTTCACCCACACAATCCCTACCATCATCATCACTTGATAAAATATATCAGAGTTAAAAATGCATCATATAACAATGCTCCATTTGCTGATAATCAAGCTCAAGGAATAAAATCTTTTACAGTCTGTAAGTCTCAGCTGAGGACTCACCCCTTCCCTCCTTGGGCAGCCTTCCCTGAACTATGCAGGCTGGGGACCTGCAGGACTCCCCAGCACTACTCAGTACATCTTTCAATCATCTCATTACAAAACTGTATTTTGCGCCGTTTATGCGTGGCCCTCAACTAGAGTGTAAAGCCCTTCTGGGCAAGGAGTCCACCTCTGTTGTCTTACATCCCAGCACCTGGCAGAGATCGCATTCCCAGTAAAACATGCAACAAGTCAAACACTTAGAGGTTCAGACTGTAAAATGAGGGGTAGGCTATCATAATTCTAAGGTACCTTAAGATTTAAAACAATATGATAGTGCCATTTGTAATGTTTGGTTTCAAATCTAAGACCTCCTTTGTCCCTCTAAATATAAACTCACAAAAAAATTACAAAATCAAAGAGTAATAAAGTATTTTATCCTACACAGGAAGTTCTCTGGATTTGAAAAACATGTGTGACTAGTATTCCCGTTAGAAAAACACAAGATTTTATAGCATTCTTGCATTTTTCTAACAGAATACCTGTCACACATGCTATAAAATTGGGTCATGATGATTGTTGTACAACTATAAATGTAATAAAATTCATTGAGTAATAAAAAAAGAAAAACACAAGATTTAAATACTTTCAAGAAGATCTTTATTTTAACATGTCTTTGTTAAAACGTGATCATTTTTCACTTAATTTCCTCTGATCAGTGTCTTCCTGGCCAAGGTTTTAAGATGTAATATGCTTACGGACTACAGATAAGAATAAGCAAAGGTTTCAAAATGCTGGTATCATAAAGCTTTCCACCATATCCCTCTCTCAAACTACTCACTCTATAGGAAGTTGAATAAAACCTATTTAACATTAAAATATTTCGTTGTTAAATTTTCTTGTGATGGAGCTGTATTTAAGAAATGAGGTAGCACATTGAAAGATTTAATCCCTAAGATCAGACAAATCAAATTCATCCTTAAAAGGCTTTAGGAATTAACTTTGAAATGTACAGTAATCACAGCTGAGATTATTTCTCAATGTCCATTTGAAAAAAAAAAATCAATCACTGAAGTAGATAATAATCATTTACCAAGCAACTTGAACCCTTTAAGTTGCGTGATAAAGATGAAAGCAAATTGGTCAAAGCTATCCTTAGGGTGATCTTTTTCCTGTGAACCTCTATTTGCTGAAGAGCGTCAAGTATGAGCTTTCACTGTGTTTGGCTAAATAAAAACAATCTCCTGCCATAAAGTGATTCCATTAGAATGTGTAAAAGTGATCAAATTACTTTTAAAAGCCTTTAAACCTGAAAATCTAAAAACCAATTCAACAAAAACAAACATTATCCAAGCAGGTCTTGAATACTGATGTGGAAGAGTCAGCATGCCATTGTCCTGACTGTCCTGCTTCCATGTCTGCAGCCGCTGTTAGGAGCAATGATATCAAGGAGATGTACTCCTCTGACCTGCACTGAACTGAAAGCTAAGCTTCAGGTTCCCTCTTGTTTTACAGCAAGATATCAAACCTAAATAATGTTTCTCAGGTCTGAGGGGCTAAGAGGTCATGTGGGTCCAGAAAATAGCTAACTTTGATAAAATTTTTAAAACATTTTTCTAAAATATACAGTAAGACACTCTTCAACATTTGTTAAAAACACATCATACTATACTCCAAAAGCTATTCAGGCATTTATTTTAAAGGTATTACACTACCAAATCGAATGTCCTTGTCTTTCATAAAATGTTGTGGGGTTTTGGGACATTTTATTCACTTGGACTAATGATTTTTTTTGAAAGCAAAACTAACAAATATTCTTGCCTCCATCATACTGGGAAGGCAAATTTATAGAACTTATGTAAAAGTGGCAAAGCAGCTGGTTTTTATGAAGGGAAACTTATTTTTCTATAATGATTCTACTACCAGCTATCACTTTCCTAATAGCAAATAGAGTCTATAAACATAATAGGACCAATTTAAGGTTAGGAGAGAGTTGAAAGGTCATCTGCCTAACCAATCATCCCATCTGATGCTTAAACGTCTTTAATAACCTATTTGCTAACACTGGTTGTCTAGTTTATTTCTCAAAACCTCTGGTAACTATGTATTATAGGAATCAGATGGCTCTGGGTTCAATTTCTGGCTCTTTCACTTACCAACCGTTTGACTTTGGGCAAGTTAACCACTTTTGAAAGTTTTATTTGTAAATGTTCAAGAACCAATACCTAGTTCACAGAGCCACTGTGAGGAATAACGATGAAAATGTCACAGTCCTCATATGGCACTCGGCACAAAGCGGGTGCTGAAGAAAGATTAGTTGTTATTCAGATAATCATTCTGTGTTTGCACAACTGCAATAGTAAGAAGTTCTTCCCTGCACTGGGCTATAATCTATCTCCTTTATTCTGATCATTTGTCTTTTGGGGGGGGGGCAAAAAAAACAAGGCTAATCCCTCAATTATCCTTCAAACACTAGAAACATTATTCCACTAAGTCTATCACCTTGTTAAGGTCTGGATAAGACAGTGACTTTCCATGGTTGAAGGAGTCTAGCGAAGGGCAAACAAAGGAAGACACGTGCATGTGGGTGCCAGTCTACAAAGAGGCAGTTCTTTACATATTCTTGACTGGCCAAGGTAGTGTATGTAAGCTCCTGGGAGCTCTCCACCACAGACTGTTAACTGCTACTGAGTTTACTACACGTTAAAAATGGCCAGCTTTTCCCCAGGTGCTTTCAGCCATATGTCCTCCTCAAATGAACTATCATTATATATATATATATTTTTTTTTCTTTTTGATTCTCCTTCTGGGGTTGGCTAATACTCTATTACCTCACAAAGGTTCACATTTTAACAAACAAGCAATTGAGCGATTGGTTAACTGGCCAGTTAAGTGGCTCATCCGAAACCAATTTAGGGTCTTCCGAGTTCCAGCCATTCCTATTAGTTTAAATAATAGGCTACCAACTACAAGTGAATTTGAAAATATTTGGTAAGCAAACACTTCTGTAGCACTTGGAGAACTTTGGCTTACTTTGCCTACTCTAAAAACCTCTATCTGTTGTCTTTTATTTTTCCTAGAAAGGTCGCAGAGCATAATAGAAGAACAGTCTTTGGATTCCTGACTCTGCAATTTGTCAGTGGGTGACTCTGATCAAGCTACATTTTCTGGGTCTCTGTTTCTTTAGCTGCAAACTTGAAATCATAATTGTATCTACCTCATCAAGCTATTGTATTAAATGAATTATGCCTGGCATTTTCTTAATGTTAACTATTCTATAGACAGAGCACCAGACTAGAGGAGTTTCTCAAAAAATTTTTCTTCACTTTCCAGTCACTCTGCATAAAGCTCCTTGAGGGCAGGGATTGTCTTTGGTTTTTGTGTCTCTATACCTGATAGTTTAAAGGGACTCAAAATTATCTGTTAAATGTTCGTGTTCTATATGTAGCCTGAAAAACTAAACAAAAAAACAAAAAACAAAAAAACCCTCTGGATCTGTAGTTTAATAACTTAGCTAATTATTGAATTTTCTAAGATATGTTTACTTAAACCAAAGAGTAATTTCATGTACAAAAGATGCCCATCATTTTTTCCTTCCTTAGACTTTCTTCATAAAGAATCTGTTCCCTGATCACTAGCCTAAGGGGAATGGAGCACTTCGGGAATTTGACCAAACTGGACCAATTCATTTCCTCTCCTGGGGTATGTGATTCAAAGAGACTGAAAACCTTCATTTCCGGGTTTTCTTAATGAGGCCACATTTCACAGATTAATATACAGAGGAGTGAGTAACCTGAGAGGAAGGAATGAAGTAGGTGCAGAGAGAGAGGCAGTGATGAGAAAGGCAAAAAAGGAAGACAGAGAGGAGACAGCAAAGGGCTGATGAATGGTTTTCCAGTTTCAAGGAAATGCAATGCACTCCTACCACTGGGTCCTGAAGCACCTGCTACATGCCTCTAATAAATCTTCCTGCACTTGAGCTTTGTGGAATAGGCTTATAACCTATGCAACTGTAGCATCCATAAGATACTGCAGAAATACCCTGTAAGACAAACTATACCTTTAAATCCCGGTTTAAAGACCTCTGCAAATATCAACACTCTTTTTCATCACTTTTCCTACAGTACCTCCACCTCATATATGGTCCACGTCCAACACATATCTCCAATTTTCAAATGAGCAAAGCTAATGACACAGAGGTAAAGACGACGTTCAAGGTCATGCCCAGAGTTTGCAGGGGAAGAGCTGATAACAGAATTTCATATTTCTTATTCCCAGGAGCCTGAACTCACCAATAAACCAGCCACCTCCCTTGATGGAACTCAAGTATGCCAATTATCCAAACTGTGTAGGAAACATTGACCAAAACAGGGGTTAATTGGACGTTGGTTGTTTTAATTCCATAATCAGCTCCTTCCCTGAGCTACCCTGGGAGTGAATAACATATCTTTTGCAGGAACGGGAAGGAGGCCAGCACAGGCCATCTGGCTGAACGCGTCCTTTTGTCAAGTCATCCCTGCAGCTGTGTGAAACTTACTGATGTTGAAGAACTTTACAGTTTAATTTGTGTTATCATTTTCCCTACTCCTTTGAATTTAAAAGAAGACAAATCTTTATTTTCATATTAGGCCAAGCGGTTTAACTCACCCTGAAGTGGCTGAACCTACCTGAACGTATATATTCTATAGGTGTGTGTAGGCAGAGGAGACTGAAATTGTCTGATGTTAAGAACAATTTTTCATACTCAAGAAGAGAGCAATTCATTTAGACAAAGACTGATGGAAAAGAAATAAAGATTCAGTTTCCTTTTCACATGAAAAGCAAAACAAAATATTCATCATCTTCTCAACCAAGGAAAGAAGAAACCAGGTAAGAGCACAGGTGGTCCATTTCCTTGTCCTTCTCCTGACTTCTTCCACTTTGTAATTTTGCTAAGATGAGAACAAATCTGGGAGTTCCCATTATGGCTCAGTGGAAATGAACCCAACTAGTATCCATGAGGATGCAGGTTCGATCCTTGGCCTCGATCAGTGGGTCAATGATCTGGCATTGCCATGAGCTGTGGTGTAGGTCACAGATGCGGCTCAGATCCCGCATTGCTGTGGCTGTGGCGTAGTTCGGCAGCTGTAGCTGTTTCAACCTCTAGTCTGGGAACTTCCATGTGCCTCACCCGTGGCCCTGAAAGAAAAAAAAGACAACAAATCTGGACTATTAAATTCAAAAGCACTTCCTACGACTGCAGAGTGAGAACCTACCAACTGGGTTCAACTCAGGACTCCAGTCCCACTAGCCAAGGGCAACAGTCAAGAGTTGTTTCACCCCTTAAGCATGTTTTTCCTCCTGTCTTTTCTTTCTTCCTGCCTTCCTCTCCCTCTCCCAACCTCTCAAATGGTTTACTTCGTCTAATTCTTCTTTCCATCTTTTAATTCTCAAATCTTAAGCTAATTCTACCTGACTTATGATGCTGCTGGCATTCAGAACTACAAAGGCTCCTGATACTGACATGAAGACTGTATTCCCTATTTTGGGAAATGTGATTAAGGTGGAATGGGGTGGATTATTAATACTTAATAATACAGGTATTAATGCTCAACTGTGGGTCAGACTAGGATTGTCCCAGCCCTAGAGGAAGAGCCTTGAGCAATGTTCAAGACCTTGAGAATATAGGGATGAAAGAAAGGTGAGCTTAGAGGGAATACCTTTACCAAATATACAGCTTAGGTACTATGCCTGTTAATCAGAAGAGAGTAAGGCTCCATGCCAGCGAGCTATATAGCAGGAACCAGATAAGAGACAAGAAAATCTTAAGGGATATGTTGGTATTCAAGCTCTATGTACGAGCAGACTGGAAAATGAATCCTTGAAGTGGAACCTAGCACAGAGGCAGGTGGATGGGTTATACCGAAGTTGGCAAGGAAATAAAGACCAGATGGCTCTGGCTCAGAGGGCCAAATAGCAAAATATCACATAAAGGGGATCATAATTCAGCTACCTCTACTCATCTCTAGCAAAATATGTCCCTAAATGGGCATGGCAGCTAAAATCAAGCAGCTTTACACTCTTCTAGTGCCTGCAGTCAAAGCCTATTAGTGAAGTGGGGTGGGTGGGAAGCAGGGTTACCCTGCGTCAGGTAAGGCCAGGTAAGACCTAAGGGTTCCAGGTGCTTCTTTTATTTCATTTGCTGCTGTAAACTACTGGGTTTCCATCTGCCTCCAATTCTTCTTAAATAAACTCTGGCGGCTCCTGGTTCTAGATAACAGCCTTGGCCCCAAATGTTCCACCAAATGCCCGAAGGAAGGAATCAGAAATAACAATTATTCCAAGGTGGAATAAACAACAAAAAGAGGCAGAAGTTTCCACGGCTACAGTTCTCCAACTACGTCTTACTCAATGCCTTCCTTCATAAGATATAAAATGCTTCTGCCTTTCAATAGGATGTGGGTGGGACCAACAAAGGGAAGATCTGAATCAGGCCATATGGACCAAGTCCCAGAGTTCTGGGGCTAGGAGAGATACTGAAAAAAGAAAAAAGTGACCATGTGTTACCATCTTTTTGGGTGCCTCACTTTACTGATTTAAAAGCATGAGGCGCAACAAGGTCCTCTTTAAGATTCTACTGCACCTCCCCTACTCTGGCTTTTTTAGCTCTTTCCTTCTTGAGAATGTCCTTAGTACAGCTAAGTGTAATCACTCTGCCTCTCTCTTCATCACTTAGGACTGATGCTCCTTTCAGGAGGAAGTATACAGTCCCACTCTAGGTAGAATAAAAGGCCTTCTTTCATCCTCTCTCTTACCCACAAAAAGGAGACTTTTTAAAAGCGTCACTCCAAATTTCTTGCAGTTGAGCTTTAGAGATAATTTCATGGAAATCAAAAGGAAGTAAAAATACTTGCATGAATGGTACCACATTTTCAAAAAGGAAACAGAATAAAGAAATTAATATACTCTTTATGAGAAGGAAGAAATCAGAGAAAACATGGTACTCACTGTTCCATTTACTTTCCCATAGTAACTGCAGAGCCCAAGCATATGACAAAGAGTTGCCAAAACACTCCCAGTATTAAAGTTGCAGATGACTAATACCATTGTCCCTTTACATATGAGATGGTCAGATTAAAAGCTGGCTTTTCCTTTAAGAATTTTCCCCTTTTCTCTGACCAATGTTTTCTCCTCTGTTCTGAATATCTTACAGAGCTAAAGGAATTCAGCCTATTTTGAAATAAATTACAGTTGGCAAAGATACCACTTAAACATTGAACCTACAAATCTGAGTGAGTTTTGAGGTTCTTGATATACTGATGCAGTTTATAAACTTCTGTATTCTATGTGCATAGAAGAATAGCATTCAAATGCCCTAAGTCAAAAACTTAGCATCTTCCCCCCAAAAGTCTAACTGTAAACATAGGTTTGCTACAACAAAATTATTACTGAAGTTGATTTACCGAGTAAGGTGTCTCTTCCACCCACTCCCCCCAAAATAATAAACACACTGCAGGAATATTCAGAAGGAGTGACACAAAGGGGGGAAGAAAACTCCTTCAATCTATTAAAAACGTCTATAGTGTACTAAAAAAAAAAATCCCCAAATTTAGCAATAAATTGTCCTAGATCTATTATTCAGTAGCATAAACACTGTGAAGTAGAAATGGTTAGAATACCTGTTTGGAAATAAAAGAGCCAGGTGGAGTTCTGTATAACTAGCAAAATGGAAGAACAAAATTATACACTGAAAACTGCATATTGGAACAAAACAAAGTAAGGATGTACTTTGAATCTCTACTTTTAAGAAAAATGGGCACCAAGAAGTTGCTACTAGTCAATCTTATTTGTAAAATTCTGTCTGAGAAGGGATAAAAATGGTTAAACCTTCTTAAAATCTGCTCAATAGTCAGTTTTGGTTATTTAAAAGGACTGCCAATAGGAAAAGCACTTGTACAATTACAGGGGGTAATCTTTGCATTTGCCATGTTAAGACCTTTAGCCTTTGTGTTATCAGTGATGGGCCTGGGGATAAAAGATGACTGGAAGTAACCAACTAAAATTGAGACCAGTAACAACAAAAAAAACTAGGACTGAGAAACTTGACTTCACAAACTATTTTATGGTACTGTATTGGCTATGCATAGGACTAGACACAACTTCAATCTGCCAGCTGTCAATCGCCAACAATTTAAGATGAAGAAAACCTGATTCAGATTTTCCACAGCTCACTTCTAAAGGATCTTTTTTTTACACCTTCCAACAATCTGTATAGTAAAAAATTCCTGCCAGTTTCCATTTCCAAAGGATACCATGAAATTTAAAAATAAAAACACTGGGGCTCATCTACTAGCTCTATAACTGGGTAAATCTGTTTGAGCCTCAGTTTAATGTATATGATACCAACTTATCTGATAGGGCAATTGAGAAGATTAAATTATATACATAAAACATCCAATAGAGCAAGTCCTCAAGAAATGCTACTATTTCACCTTTTATGCTGCTTATAACTCTAGTAGATATTGATAATAATTTACATAATTGTTTTAATATTATTTTAAACTAATTAGGCAAAATCTATCCAAAATCAAATGCTATAATGGAATCTAAAGTTAAATAGTACTTCAAGGCAAATGTTTTGGATACTCAGGTATTTTAAACAATCTTTTATAACATAATATTACAAACCAAGTAGATTCCTGGTTCTAATTCCTAACTAGCAGAATCTGCAATTTAAAGAAAACTGTAAGTATTTTACTATGACTTGACACTCTAAACTACATGAACTCTTAGTAGTAATATGCCTACTGATTCCACTATCCTATCGTACAAAAGATCATCCAGTAAAAGAAAACTGCCAGATTTTTATGCTGCACAGCAAGCTTCCTTGAGTGCTACATATCATTTTTTTTTCCACTTCTTTTCTTTTTTTTTTTTTTTTAGGGCCACACCCATGGCATATGGAGTTTCCCAGGCTAGGGGTCTAATTGGAGCAGCAGCTGCCAACCTAAGCCACAGCCACAGCGACGCAGGATCTGAGCCATGTCTGCGATCTACACCACAGCTCACGGCAATGCCGGATCCTTAACTCTCGGATTCGAGGCCAGGGATCGAACCCAAAATCTTATGGTTACTAGTCGGAGTCGCTTCCGCTGCACCACAACAGGAACTCCATTTTTCACTTATTTTCATTAACCAGGGGAAATAAAACTATTAGTTTATCAAAAAGTATCAGTCTTGTCAGTGATGACATATCGATTTCAATTCTGCTAAAGAAATATGATTTTTAAAAATCTCAAAAATTTTCACTTGAATTCAAATGATCTTTGGTTTTTACAGGAAAAATACTGTTGATAGTGTAAATGGTCATAAGAGGGATACTGTGAAGATACTTAATTTCAAAGATACCTAAAAAGTGGGTAACACACTAAAGCGAAGAGTTCAGACTTTGAATCTCAGTTCAGATACTAACTTAATTTTTCTGAGATTCTGGGTATAATGTTACCTCACCCACAGAGGTGTAAAAAAGATTTAATGATTTAATGATTTATTACCCTAAGTACTCATAAGTGGAAGCAGATTCTATAGCAAATAAATTTCCCTCTAAAGCAAAAAACCGAGAACAATTCAGAAAAAGAACCCACTAAACTATATTGCCATGTCTTGCATTTTTTTACTACTATGAAAAATAACCCTAAACCTACACCATCAGAGTAATATAAATTACAGTAAAAAGCCAAAGACTAAGAATTATTCCAATATTATACAAATTAAACTGTGGTACTACAATGATAGTTTCTGAGCCAAATAAAATATGGCAAATCTAATTCACCAAATACAACATGGCCAATCTAATTCATAGTCATGCATACAAACACCCCCCCCTCCACACACACACACTACATAAAAGGAGCACTTAGGTAAGAGGAAATCACAACATATACATGGGAGAGCTAAGTTTTAGACTGTAGCCTGTCACTTACTCCCCTATAACCTTAACAACTTGCTTAATTTCTCTAAGTCTCTCAGGCTTACTTACAAAAGAAGAACGAGCTGTATCACAGAGAATTATAGACCTGTGATATCAGTAGCTTCCATCAAACCATTCAACAATTACTCCAAATACAAAATACTAAGAAACATCATGGGTTTGCCAAAGTTTTTGAAAATCTTTAAAGCCATAAATGACTTTAAAGAATTACTATTTCCATAAATTACAGTGTTCTGGTAGGGTGGTAGAAATTTAATTTTGCAAGAATTTTAATGTTTCATGAACATGGATGAAAGATTATTCTTCCTATACATGTAAACCCTAAACCAATACACTGATAGCTTAAGAAAATCCATCAGACTGAAAAACTCATGGATGATTAGAGATACTATTTTTTTGCTTTTTAGGGCCACACCTGCAGCAGCACACGGAGGTTCCCAGGCCAGCAGTCAAAAGGAGGTGCAGCTGCCAGCCTACACCACAGCCACAGCAACACCAACATGGGATCCGAGCCTTATCTGAAATCTACACCACAGCTCACAGCAACGCTGGATCCTTAACCCACTGAGTGAGGTCAGGGATAGAATCCTCATCTTCATGGATACTGGTCAGTTTCGTAACCCACTGAACCACGATGGGAACTCCTAGAGATACTATTTTTTTTTATATAACACTATCTGAGAGCTGTTGTGATAACGGTTTAGCTCTGAGTGTCTGTGTATTAGCTTCCTAATTGGCCCTCCTCCAATACATTCTCCACTCTGTAGCCAATGCTCTTTGTAAAAGATAAATCCCTTTGACTAAAAACCCATAATGGTTTCCTGTTTCACTTCAAATAAAGTCTGAATTCCTCTCTATGGTGCATAATCTGGCTCCAGAGAATCTAACCAGTCTTACCTCATGCCATTTAGTCCCTTGCTCATTACACTTGAGTCAGGCGCTGTCCAGCAGAAACGTAATGTGAACCACAAATGTAATTTTACATTTTCTAGTGGCCATAATTTTTAGAGTTTAAAAAAAGGTAAAATTAATTCGTATTTTATTTAACCCAATATATGCAAAATATTACAGAATCAATATGAGAGCAATACAAAATTCTTATGATATTTCACATCATTTTTGTCATACTAAGCCTTCTAAATTGGTGTGTAATTTGCTCTTAGAGTACACCTCAATTTGCACAAGTCACTTGTGACCCAAGGCTACCAAAGTGGAGAGCATAACTCCAACCACATGGGTTTCCTTCCATCTCAGAACAGACATCTCTTTCTGGCCCTTCAGAATCTCCTTGCGTGGGTCCCTCTTCCAGGGAGACTCTTTCTTCCTACAGCTGCTCCTTTGCCGTGCTCCCCAACATGGCTTAAATGTCACATCCTAAGACAATATTTTCCCAGTGGCTTTAGGTAAAAAGGTATCCCATTCATTCCCTAGTAGAGCACCCAGGAGATCAGCTGTCTTAGGACTTCTCTCATTTTGTAACATTTTTTAGCTTGCTTTTCCTTATCTTTCTAATACTTGTTTGTTGCTTGTCCTCTACCACTACACTGTAATCACTGCTCCATGAGGATAAGGATTGGTTTTACTCTGTTTGCCAAAGGCATGTCTGAGACACTGAGTTTTTGCTGAGTAAGAGATGCCTGTACATATTCTTAGTTTCTTCTGATCACTTAATTGTATACGTAATACTGAAAAGCAACTGGCAGCATAGGAAATACATATATACATATTTATCTATTTTATATATATGTTTTATATATTTATATACAATTACTTAAATTTCTCAGGTAAGCCAAGTAAAGATGATTACAAGGTTTAACTTTAAAAAATCCTTCTGATTTTCAAGTAATACACTTTTATAAAAATCAAAAGAAAGAATTCATTTAAAATTACAAGTATTACTTAATGAAAAAGTAAAATTTTATTTAAACTGAGATCAAATCTTGAGCAATTTCTAATATTCCTCTATTCTGTGCATTCCAGAGAAAAGTAACATAAGTTGCTTTTTATTTGGCACTTAACATTTGTTGACTCAGATCACCCTAGTCTCCTAAAGATCTACAAAAGTCTATAATTGCTAAGTAATTTCTATAATTAAAGAGGGTAAATAAAAGTCTAGAAACTATGAGTGGCACTTGAAGAACGCTAAACATTTTAGCTAAGATTTAAACAAATTAAACTTTACCTTATCTGCTCTGGGTTCTCATTTTCCAAATTATTTCTGTAATTCTAAATTGAGATCCATGATTCACTTATATATCTTACATGGTTAGAGGGAAAGACGGTCACTGAAAATTATGCACAGTTTTTGATACATATTTTGATAAAGTCAATACAAATAAAAATCACGTAACTGATCAAGACAAAATATATAATTTGTGGGAGTGAATCACATTAAAATTACAGACTATTTTTTTTTTTAGTTTGAAATATGAAATAAGAGTTTACAGTCAGCTTCATCACGCTGCATACTGAAGATAAAAAGACTGTATCTTTCATTTTGAGATACCCAAATAGCTCTACTATATCATATTAAGGTTACCTAGTCAAGTCCTCTGTTATTAACAGTTGTGTAAAGCATACATCTGGCTATCTTATACTTAGACACAAACATCCACAAACAAATAATTATCAGATGTATATAATGGTCCAGGTATACAAATATGTCTTCTCATTTAATCTTCCCTACAACTTAAAGAGGTTGATATGATAATAATCCTTATTTTGAAAATGGGCAAACTGAAGTTTTGAGAGGTTAAACAGTATGTCTCTAAACCTTGCTCTGCCCAATCATTGAAGGGAAAAGCTAGATGTGAAGTTTAGCTTAGTTTCATTAATTAATTCATAATCTACTAAGGGGATGGAAAGGCTTAGAAACAGTTTAATGCCATCCTTGCCACTTACACGCTTTATATAAACTTACTTGTGAGCATGAGATAGCCAAGTGCCTAAACCCCACCTCCACTACCTTCTACTCTCCCCACTGCCCCTACGTGTGGTCAATTTGATTTTCTGACAGCATCTCTAGTTGCTTGTTCCTTGTTCATTTCTGCAATGGGAATAAAACCGGTTCAGGTAGAGGAAAGCAGGTCTAGTCTTGCCAGGCACTGATTTTGGGAAGGACCTTCTCAGTCTTTAACTTGGAGACCCATCTGACAGGTACTGCTGGGACCTATTTGCAAACCTCAACTGTACCCCCTGGAGTCTAATCTTTCCATGAACAATCTGAACTGGAATGTTTCTTGAATTTGGCAATTCGACATTTAATTGTGCTTGAAGGAGGCCATGCCTGACTAGTATCCCTCCTCGGAGGTTCCTGCCCAGCAAGAGTCTCAGGTGGCTGCCTACTTTCTCTGCCCAGCCTTATTACACTATTAAAATGTTAAATATTAATAGACTCTATGGCTCAGGTCATTGCTGTGGTACAGGTTTGATCCCTGGCTCAGGAACCTCTCCACACTGTGGGCAGGGCCAAAAAATTAATAGACTAGAATGTATTATTTAAAATTATACTCTTCACAAATTTATTCTAATACAGATATTATAATTGTATATATTTTCTTAGTTTTTAATATCTTTATTAAGTGATACTCATTCTTTATGGTATAAGAGTACTGGTAGAAAAAAAAAAAAAAAGGAAAAAAGACCACACTGGATCCAAACTTACTGGGGACAATAAATAAGTGTGTGTGTGTATAATTCATAACCAAATAGATTGTAAATTAAAGCAAAGTGAACCTATATCACTATAAATATATATAATGATTCGGTGTCGGTTTGCTTTAATTTATAGTCCATTTTATTATGAATTAAACTTTATTGTGGTTACAGGTATAAGATTTGGCGAGTATCAACATATCAATTATTATTTTAGAAGGATAAAATCAAAGAGCTGATATCATGTCAAAAAGTCATCACTTTTGGAGTTCCCGTCGTGGTGCAGTGGTTAACGAATCCGACTAGGAACCAAGCCTAAAAGAGACTTGCCTAAAAGTGACGTGACTAAAAGCCCAGTTTCCTCATCTGTTAAATCTACTCTTTATATTAACTGATTTGTAAGGTTCTACTATTCAAAAACTGTGGTCTAAGCCTAGCTAATGTTGAACACCTAACAATAAAAACATCTGCTCATTAACTGAGCTTAGAGAAGTTATCACCCACATATTAAAGTTGTCTTCATGACTGACTTTCATTTCATGGCTTAGAGTAGTGATCATAATAACAAGCCCGAGGTTTGTTTTCTCCACAGATTTAATGTACCTAGATCTGTCTGACCACTGTTACCATGTAGTTTTCTCGGATGTTTCAAAATAATGTTGATATTGGTTAGCAGGCCTAACGCACCAAGACTCATGAATGAATCTAAGAAGAAACAGATTTCACCATTTAAAAACTTCTACATCCCAGCAAGCCAGCATAGGAGGAAAAAGGAGGGAGGCACTCTGAGGTGAAGAAGATCTCTAAGCATGTTTGTCTATAGGTACCTTTTTATGTTCTGAGGAGGAACAATTGAGGGGGCAGTCAGTCATCTGAGCCACTAGGACTGCAAACAATTCTGCAAACACGGTTCCTAGTCTGGTTCTGAAACACTGAATTCCCCTTCCTTCAACACCTAGAATGCTTTCAGAAGAGAAGCAGATGCTAAAAATTACTACCAGGAGAACCCTTGAAACTGTTAACAGAGGGCAGGGACAACAAAGGGTGCATGTAGAGGGGAGGGGAGACTGACTGAGTGTTCTTTATTCATTTGACTAACAAGTATTTATTGAGCAGATACTAGGTGCCAGAAGGAGTGTTAAGCATTGTGGATATTTTGGTAAACAAAGAATGCAGCTTCTGTCTGTAAAAAACAATCTCCTACTCCATCAAAAAGAACTACAACCACCACGACAAGAAAACATCAATTTCCTCTACTTGGTATTCCCTCCATTATGTTCCCAATCTGAGCTGCTTGAATATTAAATACATGGATTTCATGCCTTTCTTCTGTAGAGGTAAAAACAAAGTTTTCAACATTTGTAAGGTAATTACAAAGTTAAAAACTAAAATTAGACCTAGAAAGAGTTTAGAATGTGTTTTATTCGGGAAAATAAAATATCCTGCTTCTTAGTTCTAAGGTTTATTTTCCTCTACATTTTCTCAATGAACCCTTTTTCAAAAAAAAAAAAAAAAACCCAAAAAACAAAAAACCTTTCACAAAACAAAGTGTATAAGAATACAATACTAATAATTTTGATGGCTGTTATCCAACTGAAAACATATTTAATAGCCATAATTTTGCCACTCAGTTAAAAAGTTATTTCAAAACGTCTCTTTTCCTTAATAAATAACAGGACTGTGAAGAATTAATTTTAATCAATGTTTTATGCTAGAATCTAGTATTTGTTATTTAACAAATAATTTAAAATGCTTCTCTATTCCCACATTTCTGGGAATAAATGGAGACCACCATCCACAGCCTCTGATTACACAAACCTTCAGTATCAGAGTGTTTTTACAATGTATAATTAGCATATATAGAACAACTATTCACATATTTAAAGGGAAGTGAAATGCAATCTAAAAAATGTAAAGCTACTTACTAATTGCAAGAACATAAAAGTAAACAACAGAAAAACCACCTTAATTCCATCAGTGAACTAGTTTGCTTCCTCGCTCTCCTAAAGCGAGCACTATGATTATAACGGAAAGATCAGGACAGGGCCAGAGGAGGCAAAGGGCAGTTGCAGTTCACATGTGGCAAGAATCTTGGACAAGAGGAACTTGTCCTCTCCCCCCACAGTACAGATTTTCACATAATGTAAAGGGTGCAGCTTCGGCAATAGCTCAAGAATGCCTGAGAATGGCAAGGGATCAAATCCCAGCTATTTCTGTCATTTTGTGAAATACTAAAACATTCATTCAACTCATATTAAGCAATCTCAAATTTTACACGATAAGTGTCTACCTGAAAAACAGTCACAGAATTAATATAAATTTTAAAAGACTGGAAGAAACCTTGCAGTTTCCTTTCCCACAGCAGAATCAAGCAGTGCAATGTCTACACAAATGAAACGGGTAAAAGAATAGAGTAAATATATTCCTTAATTTCCTTAACACGGTTTCAGGTGGTATGGTGGCTACCTCTTTTTTATTTTTAATGAAAATCTCCGCCCGACTCTTTGCATCATGTTATGTAGGTCCTTTAACAATATGATGTACTGGAAAATAATTAAAAATCATCTCTTAAACTAATTAGGTCCATAACCACCTCCCTGACTTCTCCCATTTATCTTGTGTTGAAAATCCTCCAATATTAGCTTGAATTTCATCTCTGCCTTACACGTTGCAAGCAGTGAAACAGATTAGTGCCTCAGAACACTTTATAGGGTTTCGTTATCAATCAGGTTATGTTCCCAGTGACGCTTTCAGCAAAATTATTTTATTCGAATGAACTCTCATGGGCTGAAGTAAACAAAGCTGTAGCCCACTGTTCTTGCATACTTTCCATTCATTTATTTCCTTTTTTTTGTTTGTTTGTTTTTACTTAGACTTATAGCACGTGCCATAGAAAGAGCGCGAGTTAAATATTCCTGGAGTGTCACAATATGTAATACAATAAAACAGATTACAACCCTACCTTTCTCTCACAGCAGTGGTGCCAAGCACAGGTACAACGGAGCAATCAATTTGTTCTGCAGACAGTAAGGCTTTCATGGAATACTAATGTAAAATCTCTTTTCTCTCTCCTCTGGCTTGACTCCCCAATGCCCAGGTCCCGACCAATTCAAGGAGGGGGCGGTGTGTCTTCTGCTGAGATAACCACAACTACTAATCAAGTCTACGTGTACAAGGACACAGGATTAAACCTCCACCAAGCTTGAGTTAGGGGTTTGAGAGCAGCTAAACACATGCACAGCACAGGCAAAATTAAACACACACACACACACACATACTCATACACATGCACAAGCCATGAAAATACAGATGTATCTACTTCAGTGAACTAATTCATCACACTTTTTCCCACTGATAGTTTTCTATCTCAGGGGCATAAAATTTTCTCCTGTTGAACTAAGGGCTTAGATCTCTAACAGTATTCAACAACAATTAATTTTCTCCAGAAAATGAGAATCATGATCATTATTCTTTGCATTAAACTGTTCACTGTTCTTAAAACAAGGCATTTTTCTAAACTGGACTATTCAGTACCGTGTACATGGGCTACTCTTTCAAGTGTTCATATAGGGTTAATAGACTCAGCAAGGATTCTTAAGATTTTGCACTTAAAAAGGGTACTATACTAGCTCACAACCACTTCTCCAAGAAAAGCATGAGTACTCCTAATAACAAAAAGTTATCTGAAAGATTTTCATTTATCTTTTATTTTTACATTAAATACAATCCCGAGGCATTTAAAAAATATTTTCAGGTCTCAAAAATTATTTAAAAGATGTCTTGAGCACTTTATAATAATTATGATAGCATGGTGGTATTTTTGAGCTCGTAAATCCAGAGTTTGAGGTTCCTTTCAATTAAGCATTTTCACTTAGCTTATTATTTTTTTTTCAAAATATGACAAGGTATGCCAATCATTGAATAGGGTGATGACAGAAATTGTTAAATATTTTTTAACAACATACATTACCTCATTTTAATCTGCCTGCCTTAATTTTCAAGTAACTCCTGAAAAGTACTGACAGCCAAGAGACTGTAAACTAAACAATAATTATGAGCAAAATACTCTAGATGGCTGGAAAAACTTAGGAGGAGGCTTTCTAAACCAGCTCTATTTTCATGTCAACAATTGCTTTTAACCCTGCTAAAATACCTGTGTCTTATTCTGCACTCTTCCTTTTTCTTAAAAAAAAAAAAAAAATCAGCAGAACAATTAAGAAATACTAGGCCTTCCATGAAGTATTGCAATAATGTTTAACCAATACTGATGCATTTGTCCTTGACACACTGACCGTGTCATCAGGCTACTGTCATGTGATATCATGTCATTTCCCCACCTGGCTAGTGACCTTGTCCTCTAAATGACCTAAAGCTTCCCTCAAGTAGCAGGAGGCCCCTCCCCGCTGTCTCAGCAAGGTCGAATGGGTCAGCGTGTCCTCATCTATAATCCACCACCATTTGTCAGCAGGGAGGCTGGAGGAGGCAGGCTTGCTACAAGGGGAGAATGCCCAATTAGGCAGCTGTCACACAAAGCATAGGCTGCAAAATTATCCCCTGTCAAAAGAAAGAGCAGCTGCGGGTGCCAATTACAGCAACCTTTCAACCCTTTAGGTACTGGAAACTACACAGAAGTAAATGAAGAACAATTAGTGATAACAAATCGATGAATTAGGACAGTAAATTAGAAATTACTAGCAGGTGAGCATGGGTCATACATGACATAAGGGCACAGCAGACTCCAGGCAAGGGCAGGGCTGCACAGAATCACACTACCCAGTTCCTCGCATAGAGATTTCCCCTCCAGAATTTTCTTTTTGCAAACCTAAAATCCTTTACAACAGCCATAACCTAAAAGTGTGCATACCTTTTTACTCCTCCTGGAAGACTCAAATACACTGTGTCTAGTTGGAGGAAAATCATCCAGAATATATCTAGTTAACTCTAAATTGTTTTTCTTATACAATCCATCACATTGTATCCCTTCAAACTTAGTCAACTTGTGGCCCACAAAGTCCAAGATACCAATTCAAATAATCACACTTAAAATATTATGCCCATCTTCCTAAAGCATGTGCCCTGGTTCTACTTTAGACACACTTATAGGAAAATATCTTCATTAAGAAGGCAACAACCGAGTTCTGAGAAAACTTACATTAATATCATAAAGCTGAAGTTTTATGACGCGATTTTATATATAAACAACTTCAAGATGTGCTTTTCTACATGATATACACAAAAAAGCATCAAGTATAAAGTTACTCTCAGATTATTCTGCTCTAATGCTAAAGAGGTGATATGCATCAAGTCTCAAGCTTAGAACTCTATATCCTTCTGACTATTGTCTGGTACTTAGCACTCTATATCCTTCTGACTATTGTCTGGTACTTAGCACTCTATATCCTTCTGACTATTGTCTGGTACTTAGCACTCACAGGAAACAAAGGAGAAACAAAACAAAGAAACAAGGCCCACGAAGGAGGAGTCCAATATGGCTATTGAGTGCAATGGACAAGGTTTCATTGCGCCTTGAAAAGGTCATGCATGTTCACAAGCAACTTTCTTAAAGTCCATTTTAAACTGAAATTACTTTTTGTCCCCTAAGGAAAAACACATGTGTCTTTTCACACCAATTCTTTGAAAGCTGTGAAACATGAATGCTATGTGCTATATTTTCTAAAGACTCAGGGTAAACTGATTTACTAAAATTCCAAATCACAAATGGGTCAAAGTGAGGAAGAAAAGGTGAGGTAATAAAGAAGTATTTTATTCATCCCTCTCCAACATATTATAAATAAATCACAGCTGCCAGCAGAAAAAGTTTGTAATTCCTAGTTCCTAAATTGAGTCAGTTGATAAAAATTCCAGGAGACAAATGTCGTGGGGAGGAAACTTCTCCACTTAAAGTTTATCCGAGAATTTGATTTATAAATCATGTTTCACCCTTTAAAAAAATGGTCATTTATAAATTTTCTTAAGTTTAGAATGCAACCTTCTAAAGCCAGACGTAAGAAATTCAAAGTGAGGGCAAGTGGACAGGAACGAAGGAGTTAATGCCTTTAGAATTCAGCTTCCATCATACATGGGTGACTATCTCTTTAAATAATTTAAATCCTCTCCATCAACTACAAAGCTGTTTTGAAGCCATTTAGCTTTGTTCTTTACATGTGTTCTAATTAAGAAATGACCTTGTCATCACACACATCAGAAATCCAGGATTATTTCCTACAGCAAAAAATTTGAGCCCCCAAAAAAAGAAAAAAAGGGGGAAAAAAAAAGACTTCTTCCTCAGTTCCTCACTAAAGGAAGTTGTTGGTTGGCTGAACGCTGAAGCAGTTTCACCACATAATTTTTTGTTGTTGTTGAATGTCACAGGGCGGGTTAGTGTGACCTTGAGCTGCATCAGCAGCACAGCAAGGGTCGAGATGCCTGCAGGCGCCCTTGTACTGGATTTGCAAGACAAAAACCTTCAAACTGGCTGAAGGACATCTTAAATCTCTTCAAAGGTTTTCCGAACTAATCTGGGCTGCTCTTAGCAGGATCTGCGCCAGTGTGAGAAGCAAAATTAAAAACAAGGTCTCTGACAGGATGTTGTCTCCTCTTAACCCTTCCCAAGCAGAAGAGAACAAATCACAAATATTCTGGAGAGATGGTTTCCCTAAAAGCTTTCTTTCATAACAAATTATGTAAGCGAGCAATCACCAAGGATGAGGCAGCTATTAGTCCTTAAAACTAAACCCTCCCATTGTGATTAAATAATTTGGCTCCTTTTTTTTTTTTTTCCTAGATCATGTTTTAGTGTGGCAAATATAAAACTTAAAGCTCTATTTGTTATCTTTCAGATTTGGAGCAAGTGATAGGTTAAGATTTAGGAGGTATTTCCATCAACATTAATTTCTCGAAATTTTTTTTAAAGAAAAAGCTTTTAGCTGGTAAAGTCATAAACTTTGTGCATATTGCATATAGTTACTAGAATTAAAACAGGTTAAAAATTATATCATATATTTTCTAAATTCCTTACTCCTAACATGATGAATACACAGGTAAGAGGAAGAAAACAAATCAGAAGAGTGAAAGTGAACATAAGTAAAACAAGATAAGGCAATCTCAGTCTTGTTGTAAGAAATTAGCCTGACATATTGTTATTGTAACATTGTAGTATTTCCAGTGCAGGCCAAAAAAGAAGGTATTATTACCAGCAGAGCATGTGAGTCTTGTCTGGAATACCCTTTAAGTTTAATTTAGTAGCTATAGCTCTTGAGAACTAATCTGGGGGAACAAATAGTTATAATAAAAATCAGTGTATTTCCATCTATGACACATTAGTTTCTCACTGGCAGATATACCTCGATTAGTTGTATAGAATATTTAGTGTAGGGTATAAAATGTATTGAGGTCTAATAGATTGCAAATGATGGCCTAAAAAAAAAAAAGAGACTGAGTTCAAGATTATGTTGAATGACAGCTGCACTTTCACTCACTTGAATTCAGATATGCTTTTACAAATGCGGTAGGAAAAAGTTAAAGTAATTCGTAGAAGTATATAACACGAGAGTGAACAGTACATGTGAATTTTCCTTTAGTCACTATGCAAAAGAAAGAGTATATGTGCTAAATGCTATGGCTGCAGTTTATAAAAAGTGCTCTGGGAACAAAGTGGGCTATAGCTAAATTTTCACTTTATGTGTGTCTGCACCCTAAGTGGTGGTCGGTAATGGTTAAAAAAATGAATAAAGGCTTGCCAGGCAGAAGAGAGTGGCAGCCGCACTAGGTTACCAAAAGAGCACTCAAAAGGAGTTTCCGTTGGGGCTCAGTGGTAACGAACTGGACTAGTATCCAAGAGGACTCAGGTTCACATCTCACCAAGGACTAGTATCTATGAGGATCCCTGACCTCACTCAGTGGCTTAAGGATCTGGTGCTGCCTTGAGCTGCAGTGTAGGTTGCAGACGTGGCTGGAAATTGGTGTTGCTGTGGCTGTGGTGTAGGTCAGCGGCTACAGCTCCCAATTTGACTTGACCCCTAGCCTGGGAACCTCCATGTGCCATGGATGCGGCCCTAAAAAAAAAAAACAAAAACAAAAACAAAACAAAAACACAGCACTCAAAGGAAGGGAATTGCTGAGTGTGATACAGGAAGAAGTGGTCCAATGTGACTAGAGATTAGGCTGAAAACACAACTGGGACCAAGGACTCTGAATCAAGGTCATGCCAAGGAGCTGGCCTTTATCTGGTAAGCACTGGAAGGTTTACAGGCAATGGTATGATTTAAATTCATGTTAAAATGCAACAACAAAAACAGAAGCAGGAGAGTTGTTGACGGCTTACAGGGAAAAAAATTAAAATTAGTGCAGAGAAGAAAACATAGTCAAAATGAGGCAGGGGCAGGAGAATTAAAGAAAAAAGACAGCTCTGAAAAACACTGAAGCCTGGTTTAAGTATTTAGACAGCAATGTGTATAACAAACAGACCTATAAAATAGAGTAACTTTAATATCAAGTTCATTAAATCAAAAAAAGAAGAAAATAATTAAGGTGTCTCAAGCCTAGGTTTGCAAAATACCTTGGTAGTATGACCTATACAAAGTTTCAAGAAAACTAAGAACTTCTGCAGAAGTGTTTAACAAAGAGTCAGAAGTAGATTCTGTTGAGATTTGAATTTGTACATTTCAAATAACCATCTTCATTAAGTATCAGTAAGGATTTTGCTTATTAAGGCAGCAACATGTACTTTTTCAGAACAGTGTGAGGGCATAGTTTCCTTGGGTATAAGAGAGAGAGGCCTGGCTTAAAGCGTAATGCCGTTGGAGCTCACAGTTTCATCAACACTAATGAAAATAAAATTAACTCGGCAAACATTTATTGACTGCCTACTATGTTTAGGACACAGAATTAAAAAATAAAACGTCCCTAACATTCTATCAGCTTTGTGCTTCTAGTTTATCACTGACAACGATAAATCCCCAAATTGCAGCTCACGCCATGACACCATCACACAATAAAAAGATAAGTAAACAGAATATTGCGCTGTCAGTGAATTAATGAGTCTAAACCAGCAGCCCTCTTGGTATTCCCATGCAGCTGACAGGTACATATGACGCATTCTCAGAACTCTCAGGAAGACCCAGTACCCATTTAATTTGAAGAGAGTCGTCAAATACTCTAGGAGACTGACTGTCCTGCTAAGACCTCAGAAAGAATTTAACAGAGTATCAGCCAAGGTAAGAGGGTAGGAGTGAAAAAACACAGGAGTCACTGGGGCCAAGTAACTATCTGCCAGAGAGCAGACTGTACTCTCAGAAAAGGAGAGCCAGCATCAGGGATCAGGTTGAGGCAAGTGGAGGGAAAGGTCAGACAAAGGAGAGAAGAAGGGAAGATTTTGAAGGTAGAGACTTCTCACTCCCTCAAAGAAGTATAAATTTGACTTTGTGAAATAATTAAGAAAGTGACCAAACCCTCTGGAGTACGGAGAACCACCACAGAAGTATTTGGTGGTTTATACATCATAAAAAGGGCTAGAACTTGAAAGCCAGGGTACTGACAGGGCATAACTAGGAATGACCTTACTGAGTATCCACAAATAAAATGACATCTCCTTGAGTAAGCATCTCCGTCTTAGAGCTGCCAAGCCAACACTGGTAATAGGTTCCAGCACATTCTATGTCTAGACATTAATAGAAGAGTGGGTAATATGATAGACCCTGCAGATATTAAAAAAAAAAAAAATTCTAATCCACAAACACAAAAGCTAGGTTACAACATTATTGAAATAAAAATACAGATTATTCTGTTGGCAATTAGACAAGTGAATTGTCTATCAAGCAGCTGTTCTCCAAGTGGGTCCAGGGACTCCAGGGTACCCATGCTTGATTCAGGAGGCACGTGAGGTCAAAATTACGTTTCAGGAAACTGAACTGTTATCTGCTTTCCGTTTCTTTCTCCCACAAGTCGACAGTGGAGCTGTCGGTGGCTACGTGCTGTGTGGCACTGTGTTGATGGCTACTGGAATGCATCCTTGTGTATACTGTGTTTTAGAATTTTTCTCAGTTTAAATTTCTCATATGGTAAATAATGGTTGATACAGACCTCATAAACAAAAACTCCCTGGGGTCTTCAGTATTTTAAGAGTACAAAAGGGTCCTGAGACCAAGAAATTTGAGAACTGCTGCTAGTCTACTAAAGAAGTACTTCTTAAGAAGTACAATCTTGATTTTAATCTTCAAATGAAGTCTCTGCTTTCTAATTCTCACGAATTTACATTATAACTATGACAGATAAATACTGTTCTCTGTACAGAAATGTTTCCAAAATTCTGGTGGGAAAAGAAAAGAATGGCCTTTTCAAAAAGAAGATTAGTAGGCTAACAGGGATATGAAATATCTCCCATCTTTGGACAGTCACTGCTGTTCTGAATTTACCATACAAGAAGTAACAACTCCACAAATATATATAGAGAAGTTGTTGTGCGTTGAGAATTGAAGAAGGATAACTAATCGATAAACCAGCCTTAAGCAGACCCACATCTTGTCAGGAAAAAATACAATTAGCAACATAATGAGATACTACTATAAGAGAAGGCATGAACAAAGTGGGAAAAAAGCATGAAGGGCAAATATGAACTTTTTTTTAGTGAAGGCACTCCCTAGAGATGGCATCTGAATTGCTTTTTTTTTTAGGTCCGCACCTGAGGCATATGAATTGATGCTACAGCTGCTGGCCATAGCCACAGCCACAGCCAGATGGGATCCAAGCCGAGTCTGTGACCTACACCACAGCTCTTGGCAACGCTGGATCCCTGACTCACTGAGCGAGGCAGGGATCAAGGATCAAACCCAAATCCTCATGGATACTAGTTGGATCCACTGAACCACAACGGGCTCTCAGCAAATTGATCTAACAAGTAAGACTTTGCCAATTAGGCTAAAAGCATCCTTTGGGCAGTGGGAGGAGCATCAGTCCCAGCAGGGAAGTACACAGTATGTTCTAGAAAGTAGGTAATCCACTTAAAGAGAAAAATTTGCAAGTAATTAGGAAACTTTTACACAACTAGACAGATATCTTGAATTTAATGATGAAAGATTTGGACTGAAATTTGTATGTCTGTTTCTTAATTTCCAATATGCCACAAAAGAAGCTTTTAAAAAATACAATAAAAATGATTTAGTAGGAATTCCCACTGTGGTGCAGTGGATTAAGGATCTGGTGTTGTCTCCGCGGCAATGTGGGTTCAAACCCTGGCCCAGTTCAGTGGGTTAAGGATTTGGCATTGCTGCAACCGTGGCACAGGTCACAGCTGCTTGGTTGGTTTCGCTCCCAGGCCCAGGAACCTTTTCATATGCTGCAGGTGTGGCCAAAAAAAAAAAAAAAAAAAAATTTGACTACAATAATTCAGTGATGACAACCGAAGGAAAACTGGTCCTTCACCACAAATATTTTGAGAAATTCAGCATACAAGCTGCAAGATGACAAGGATGAGCAGTAGTAATAGCAGGAGATAAAAGCTTCAAGCTAGAAACTTGCATAGATTATACTATCAACAATCTCTATAAGAAAATAAAAAAAATAGGGTTTGAAAATTACCAGTGAATCTTTAGAATGAGTAAATTTTAATTATCTAAATAAAGTGCCTAATAAGCTCTACTGCTACAATCACATCAATTTCAGATGTGCAAACCACAGGTGGCATGGCTAAAGGGCAAAATGTACCAGAGATTCCAGGCAAATATCAGGTTCAAAACAGTTAATTTAAGTAAAAAAGACCAGGGTCTGTGTAAGAAGAGAAAATGAATTGATACTTTAATCAACACATTTTAAAATTATTTTAATTACTTCATTTGAAACCTTTCATGGGAGAGGGAAAAAACCTTAGCTGACACAGAGGCTTGGGAATTTTCCTCCCAAAATTGATGTTAGTTATATCAATTAAAGTATTAAGTAAAAGACTTATGGAAAATCAATTCTTTAAAGACATCAAATTTAGAAAAATGCTAATTATATTAATGTCTCCCACTGTAACGGTAAATTAGGACTGATTAAAGAGGTCTGTTACTTTTCTCTGGTCATTTACTACTGGGATGGTTGAATTATTTTGATGAAAGAGTAACAAAGCAAAGTGGAATTTGGGAATATGTAGCAGCTGTGAGATGAGGCAAGGACATCAGTATGGAGGTTTAATAGCATAAGAGCTCCATGTGAGAAAAGAACTCTGAACCATGATGCTGGCCATGGAAAAGGAAAGAGTGGGCGGAAGCTGTGTGAGAACCTAACGATGCTTCATTTGAGCTGAACATCCAAATTGTCTTGCTCAGTTGTCCACAAAACAAGGGAAATATCAGTGAGATAGCCAAGTTAGTTTATGGCAATTAATCCAAACTAAAACGACTCAGCCAGACTCCGGATTGATCTTGGTTTCACAGGACCATGTTCTCACTGATGTGCAGAAGTTTAAAACTTTTCTAAAGTACTATTTCTTAAATTAAAAGCCTTATTTTGAGGGGAGTTTATAAAGACTTCCCATGTTGACAATTAGCCTCACTTTATCAATCTGGTAACTTAGTCTGTTGTTAGAACCAGCTAAATCACTGGCCCACATTTTCAACTCTTCATACAGACACTGTATCTGACATAAAAGTTTTCAACACTTAAGGCATTTGTTGATATAATGATCAACAATTTAACTGAACTAGGGAAGAAAAATGTACAAAAAAAGACTCTTCCCATTGAGAAATCATGGGACACAACAATAAAAACTCCACTTAGTGGGAAAAAGATATTGAAGTGTTTTAAACTATACTGATTTACAGCTGATTATCTAATTTTACCCAAGATACTTTCTGTATTATCAATACTTATCAAAATTAGCTAATAAATGTTACACAACTGAGATAAACAGAGCACAGAAAGTACATGAGGCCCTTTAAAATACAAGAACGGGTGATTTTATTTTGTTACTTATAGGGGGTGACTATTCCTTTCCAAAAAGGGAGCAATCAAGTGAGTACGGGAAATCTTGGTCTAAGACACTGAGAAGCTTTATAAGTACTTCATGTTTCATATGGTTTTCAATTTCTTATTTTTTAATTTTTTAAATTTTTTTGTCATTTTAGGGCTGCACCACAGCTCACGGCAACACTGGATCCTACTAAGTGAGGCCAGGGATCGAACCTGCGTCCTCATGGATACTGGTCAGATTTGTTTCCACTGAGCCACAATAGGAACTCCCTGGTTTGCAAATTCAATTAATGAAAATCTTTTCCTTTTTTCCGAATCACGTTCTTTGGCCTCTCATTTAAGACATTACTCTACTTAAAAATATAACATGACTGGTTTCAAAGTGTAGCTATACGACAGGCAAACTATAGTAAGACCTCATGAAATACATTAGTTTAGAGTTTTCAACTGTATTCTGTCATATACTAGTCATATTCAAGATTTTCCTTTTGGAGACTGACGGTCCAATGCTAATGGAAGGCCTAGTGAGCAGTCTGTAGGACCATGATTCGACATCTCCCAAACTTACTTGACCATTAGTTCCACATTCAAATGGAAAGACTATTTAACAACATACATTTTAGGAAAAGCACACCTGACATATTCGTTTTTAAATTCTTAAAAATTTAGGAGTTCCCGTCATGGCGCAGTGGTTAACGAATCCGACTAGGAACCATGAGGTTGCGGGTTCGGTCCCTGCCCTTGCACAGTGGGTTAACGATCCGGCGTTGCCGTGAGCTGTGGTGAAGGTTGCAGACGCGGCTCGGATCCCGCGTTGCTGTGGCTCTGGCGTAGGCCGGTGGCTGCATCTCCGATTCGACCCCTAGCCTGGGAACCTCCCATATGCCGCGGGAGCGGCCCAAGAAATAGCAACAACAACAACAACAACAATAACAACAACAACAACAAAAGACAAAAAAAAATTTAAATATATGTAAATGATAATCACTAATAATTCAACTTCAATTGCTGTCAGAGTTGTTCACTGTATATTCTAAGTAATCTGCCTTCTCTCTGAAAGATCTAAATTTGATCATTTTTCAAGGACAACTTACTGGCTACGTATATTTACCATCTGGCTGTCTGCAATTGATTTACCAACTGTCAAAAGTAGTTGCTGCTTACCGCAAAAGAAGGGCGATGACAACCTAAGTATAACAACAGACAAGATATGGTTATATCTTGTGCGTCACAAGAATAAACATGGTTATGATTTTAACAAAATTAAAAATTGGGGTTCAATATCAACTATGATTCAACAAAAATAAAAGCAGATTTAAGACTATCCAACAGACATTAACACAGAATTATACCTGAGTAAAAGAAATTTTAATATGTACAAAAAAAATTTTGGTTGATTTAAAAATCTCAATTTAGAGGAAAAAGAATAGTACGTGAATATTTGAAGAATGACTAGAAAGCAGTGATTACTAATTTTATCATCTGTTTAATAACATAATGTTTTAAAGGTTTTTTTGGCTGAAATTCTAAGAATAAAAAAATAATTAAAAGGTAAGGAGAATGATTAAAATAAAAAAATCATCACTAGGTTTTCTGAATTATAATCAGAACAGTGAAGGAAAAGGAGTCAGTATTATTCCTGTGCCAAGCGTATTAGGCAGCCCGGTAAAGAACAAATTTGGTTGAGAATTGCCGCCTCCCCTTCTGAAATATCATGACCTATTAAAACATCATAAATTTTAGGATAGTCTATTTGCTTTCTCTTCTGACTGGAGTTTTCAGTTAACTGAACTCTTCATAACTAATTATGAGCACAATAATCAATCACTGTGCCTTTTCTCAGTTTACTTGTAGTTCTGTGCAGGTATATGCAGCACAAGGCTTATGGCATGACAAATGCAGTTAGGCTGTTGCTGCACTAGAAAACAAAAACATTAATCTAAGTAGAATTAGCTACTCATCTCTTTCTGTTACACTGCCCACCTGCCTATGATAATTTAATCAGATTTTTAGATCATTTCTGAGAAATGCTGACATACCGTTTGCCTTTTAAGGGGGAACCATTTTATATAATTCAAAAGTAATCACTGACTTATACTACTTACACTATAGTAAACCCACAATACCAAACATACTTCTACTTTTCCTCCAAACAACAATTAACTTTTTATCTTGGATCAGATAGCTATTTTAAGTTTTGAATTAACTGTCCATTTCCCTGGTTTTTGGTAAACAAATTAAGTATCATCGACAAAAATATTACCCTTCTTTCAAGCATCTCAATCCCTCTCTCCAGAAGTAATCTACCCTTCTAAATTCTCAAGAATGTCATTTGTGTCTTGCTTATGGCATTTAACCTCTTCCTCCTGTTTGATTGTATTTATCTATACTTATTCTTTCTCTGTAAGTTCCTTAGCTGTCAGAGAGATTTGTATTTTATTCACTTAAAAAAATACAAAAAACCACACTGCCTAATGAAATAATTTGCACAAAGTATAAAATACAAATATGGTGATTATAAGCTAATTTATAATTAAGAAAGGATTATCTGAAATATATTTTTTTGTAGAGGTCTTTCACCATTTTGTTTTCTTTATTCATTTTTATTTTAAAAATATTTTTTTAGTTTTGATTTTTATTTTTTCCATTATAGTTGGTTAACAATATTGTCAATTTTCTACTGTACAGCAAAGTGACCCAGTCACACACACACACACACACACACACACACACACACATATGTATACCTTCTTTTTCTCATATTATCCTCCATCGTGCTTCATCATAAGTGACCTGATATAGTTCCCAGTGCTATACAGCAGGATCTCATTGCTTATCAATTCAAAAGGCAATAGGTTGAAATATATTAAAGTCACAATGGTTAAGCCTTATGAACTCAGGATAAATATTCTCACCGTCCACCTCCAAGGCTTGAATCTCTGCTTTTTGAGAAAGGAAACGGAGAAGGCTGTTGAAAAGTAGCTCTGATGATGTCATCTGTAGCCTTCAGATTCCCACTCCTCCTTCAATCTAGTGTGTATCTTAAGAATAGGAAAAAAGGTAGTTTGGCATCTCTTCTAAACTAGATTCTAGAATATCTTTAGTGGAAGTTCTGTAAACTTTTCTCAATATCTTTTCTTGTTCAAGTTCAATGCAGAGTCATTGACAGGGAAATACGGATTGTTTATGAAATATAAATTGATCACTAAAGGAAAAGCAATAGATTTTTGCTTTCTAAACAATATGATTACTCGATAAAAGCAGATGCTTCAAGAAAATAAATTGTGAAACAGGTTTATAAGTTGTTAGGATGCACTTATGAAACTCTGTTAATTTCAAATTTCTATCAAATTAATTCAATTCAGTTATATCTAAAGATTCTAAATCCTCCCAAGGTATATTTCCAAAACCTTAAAAAAAGAAGAAAAAATGAGCTGGTTTCTTTCATATTAAGTGTTTTCTGTTTCAAAACACTACCTATGTAACCTTCCCAGCACAAAATTTGATAATAAATATCATACATTTTATGTCCACAGAAAGACTTGTACACCAATGTCCAAAGCAGTTTTATTTTTGATAGCAAAAAACTGGAAACAATTCATATGCATATCAATAGGCGAATAAATTATGATACACCCATACAATGGAATATTTACTGCCCATAAACAAAAAAAGGATATTAATCTTGATATAAACATGGATGAATTTCAAAATAATTATGCTAAATGCAAGAAAACCCAGCCTAAAAGAAATACATGGTGTGTGATTCCATTTGCATAAAAATGTAGAAAATGCAAATTAATCTACAGGGAGATTAAACAGAACAGTGGTTGCCTGGGGATAGTCAAGTGGGATGGTACAAAAAGGAAGGACTAGCGAACAGTGTTATCTTAATTGTGGTGCTGGTTTCATGGCTGTATACATATGTCAAAACTTATCATCCAACTGTACACCTTGAATATATGTAGTTTATTATATGTCAACTGAATCTCAATAAAGTTAAAAAAAAATCATTTCTTAAAATGTTGTATGCTCCCTGATGTAGCAATTTCAGGTACAGGATGCACCCTGATGAAAAAAAAAAAAAAATGAGACTATGTACAAATATTTAGCCATGAGCATGTCATTATATACTATGTAGCCATTAAAATATTATATAAATTTCATGGAATAACATACCATATTATATATTAAATGATAAAAACAGGAAATAGAACATTATGTCCAGTATAAATGAATTTTTGTTTTAAAATTATACAAAAATAAATATAATAATGATTTCTGTAGTTAGAGGTAATCTTTATTTTTCCTTTTTGCTCGTATGTTTTCTAGTTTCTTTACAATAAACTTGTATTACTTTTGTAATAAGTAAAACAAGTTAAAGGATGAAAACAGCACTTGTCTACCACTGTCCTCTCCCTCGTACATGTACCAAACAAGCACTCCTAAGAGGTACCGCGCATTATAGAGTTCTGGGTTATCATGTCACCCGGGTTATCATGTCACCCTCACCAGTGACCTACCAAACAGTAGGGAGAAAATGGCAGGTCTGACAGGATGAACTGGAGTCACAGTTAGTAAGCTGCATGCTTTACCAGTTACAAAGCCCTTTCAGGGACGTGACCTCATTTGAGCTTCATAACTCAGTGAAACAAGCAGAGAAAGCATTATCCCATTTTATGGAGGAGAAACAAACTATGAGCAGAGCTGTTTAAGTGTCATGCCCCAAATTATAGATCTTGGACTCAAACTGAGCCTTGACTATAAATTCTGATAGGAATTCTAGAGAGTAGGGAAAGATCACTTCTGATAATTCATAACTACAAGGCAGTACTTCACACACGAACTTAAAATGATATATTTACAATCAATTTAGTATTCCTATTAGAATGCACCAGGGGCCTTGGAAATTTCCTAAATTCTTAATCTCCAACCTCAGAAGCCATACCCAAGACAACCCCATCTTGCCACTTACCAACATTATCTACTAAAACACTGAAATACAAGTGGAATTTAATTGCTCAATTTTTAGTCTCATTTCTTTCCTTCTTGGGGAAAAAAAAATGTATTGTCTTTTGTTTTAAAGTTGGAAAAGAAAATAACCAAAACTATATTTATGAATGCTGAGAACAGCAGCCTACAGGTTGATGTCAAAAGGTCTAACCTAATGGTACTTTAAAACACCTCTTACCGGCTATATCTTTTTTGGCACATGAGCAGATAAGAAATAGTCTCTAAACCGGCATGTTTGGTGAAGAAAATGACCAATTCCTGGCAAGTGTAAAAGTAAACACCTTCAGAGGAACATTATTAAGGAGGTGGCTGGTATCTGCTGACAAGGCATAAGGAAACCTTCCAGCTACCACTCTTACCAGCACCCCCAGGACCATGAGACTTAGGTAATGACAGCTTTCATTTACTGGACAGTTACTATGTATCAGACTCTGCACTAAGCCCTTTTATACAACTCTATGACATGATCATCATCCTCATTTTATAGATAAGGGAACGGAGTTTAAGTTATCCCAAATCATAAAACTAGTAAGAACTTAAAATGGAATTCAAACTCTGGTATATTTTACTTGAAAACAAGATAGGGCCTTGGCAGTTCTTTAGAACATAATTCCTGACTTCTTTCTAGCACTACCCACTTCCCAGGGTCTCAATTCGGGTAGTGCAAAGCACCTGGTAACAGTGCACCAAGTTCATGAGTCTACATTTTTCCATGTAGAAAGGAAAAAATATTCAGACCCACCATTTATGCCTGCTATTTTGCCACATTCTAGAATTGTTTGTTTTAATGTTTGGTCTCTATTTAAGCATTATCATAATCCTTTTGAGCTGAACATACGACCACATAAAGGATAAATTAAAAGAATATTTAAATAAAAATTAGCAAAAAATGACAGAAAATAAACCACTATCATAGATTATTAATAAATGGGAAAATTAGGCTTAAATCTAAATCAGTGCAACAATATGCCCATGTGTATGAAGAAAGCACATCTATGAATAATAAAACATTCAAGTAACTTTCTTATGATTCTATTACAGAATATTATGCAATTATTAAAATACGTTTCCCAAGAATACTTAATGACATGGTAAAATGATTGGAATATGACAACTGCCAAGAAAGCAAGATACTAAACTATCTCTTTGTTATGTGAACAAGTTTCGGGACAAGGCACTGTGCAAGGCATTGGAATTACAAAGTGAACATGACAAGTGCAAGCCCGAGTGCTGAAGGACTCTTCATTCTCGATGTGATTAGGGTCTTCAAGTTGTTTGGATATTAGCTTATATGTCATTTCCTCAGAGAAGCTTTTCCTCATCACTAAAAAGTAGATTCCTTCTTCTCTCTTAGTTTGTTTAAATTCCTTATTTTGCTTTCTGTTTCCTTGATTTCTTTTTTGTCTGCATCTATTGAGGTAATCATGCAGTTCTGTCCTACATTCTATTAATAAGGTGTATTACATTAGTTGATTGTTTCAATGTGAAACTACTCTTCCTTTCTGGTACAAAGGCCTAAAACCGATACCTACTTATTGGTAAAAGACTGAATGCCTTCCCTCTGTAACACAGGGGAAAAGTCAAGGATGACTGCTCCGGCTACTACCATTCAACGCTCTACCAGAGAATCTACTCTGGGCAATCAGGCAAGAAACATAAAGACATACAGATTGGCAAAGAAGAAGATGAAACTGTCT
Organism: Phacochoerus africanus; assembly: GCF_016906955.1. NCBI lineage: Eukaryota > Metazoa > Chordata > Mammalia > Artiodactyla > Suidae > Phacochoerus > Phacochoerus africanus. The sequence continues at coordinate 259,927,111 of NC_062544.1, forward strand.
TTATTTGTAGGCAACATGATCCTATAGCTAGATTAATATCCTAAGGAATCAAAAAAAAAGCTATTAAAGTTAAGAAAGTTTTGAAAGATTATAGGATACAAGATCCATATATAAAAATTAATTGCAGGAGTTCCTGTTTTGTTGTAACAGCATCGGTGGTGTCTTGGGAGCTCTGGGAAACAGGTTCAATCGCTGGCCCAGCACAGTGGGTTAAGGATCCAACGTTGCCACAGCTGTGACTTAAGTCGCGACTGGGGCTTGGATCTGATCCCTGGCCCGGGAACTCTATATGCTTTGGGGTGGCCAAAAATGAAAAAAAGAAAATAATACATTTAATTGGATTTTTTTACATACTAGCAACAAAAAATTCATAAATGAAATTTTAAAACTCCACTCACAATAATAGCAGAAAGAAGGAAAGACTTAAGAATACATTTACGTAAATAAATGCAAAACCTGTACATTTAAAATATAAAATACTGCTAAGAGAAATTAAAGATATAAATAAACAGAAATCCATTCCATGTTCATGGATTGGAAGACTCAATATTATTAGGATGGCAATTCCCTCCAAATTGATCTATTAAAATCCTATCATGCTTTCTATTTTGTAGAAATCCATCCTAAAATATGTATGATAGTATAAAGGACTGAAAATATCCAAGTGATATCAAAAAAGAAAACTAAGGTTGCCTGATTTAAACCACCTAATTTTAAAACTTACATAAAGCTCTAATAACTAATACAGTGCAATACCAGCATGGAAATAGACATTTGGACAATGAAAACAGGATAGACAGACAAATCAGAATAAACTCTCACACTCATGGCCATTTGTTTCTCAACAAATGTGTCATGCGAATTCAATGGGGAAAAGTCTTTTTAATAAATAGTGCAAGAACAGCTGAATATTCACATACAAAAATAAATGCATAGTAAGTATAAGCATTTACCTTACAACATACAAAAATAGTACCTCAAAATAGATCACAGTTCAAATTCAAAGACCTAAAACTATAAAACTTTTAGGAAAAAATAGGGGGAAAAAAATCTTGTGATCTTAGGTCAGGGAAAGATTTCTTAAATATGACAATAAAAGTTTAATCCATTAAAAAATGTACTGAATCAAATTATTCAAAAGATGTAGTTTAGATAAAAGACAAGCCCCGTAATGGGAAAAAATATTTGTAAACAGTACAGATAATAAAGACACGATATCTAGCATAATCATACTAAAGCCCTTACACCTCAAGAATAAAATGCTAAATCAATTTTTAAAAATAGACTAGCGATTTGAAGATATTTCACCAAAGATATGTGAACATTTAATAAACACATAAAAAGATGCTCATTATCATTACCCTTCAGAGGAAGGCAAATAAAACTGCAATGAGATTTCATTATATACCCACTATAATGATAGATATATATTTTAAAAAGACTGGAAAATTCAAAGGTTGGGGAGGACAGGGAGGAACTGACATCTTCATACAGTGCTGATGAGATGTCAAATAGCACAGCCTCTTAAGAAAACAGTTTGGCAGCTCCCTAAAAAGTTAAACATAGAGTACTACATAACCCAGAAATTCTTACTCCTAGGTATAGAGAGAAGGGAAAAGAAAACGTATGTCCACACAATGACCTATTTATGCATGCTCACAACAACATTATTCAAAACAGCCTGAAATTTTAAACAATCTATGTGTCTACCAACCAATGAATGATAAAATGTGATATATTCAACACAAAGGAATATTATTCAACCATAAAAAGGAATAAACTACTGATACATGCCACAATATAGATCAATCTTGGAAATTATTATGCTTAGTGAAAGAAGATAGTCACACAAAAAAACACCCATGTATTATACGATTCCATTTATGTGAAATGTCCAGAGAACAGGCAAATTCAAAGATAGGAAGTGGATTCATAATTACCTAGGGCTGGGAACAGGGGAGGATAAGAATGGGAGTAACTGTTAACGGGTATGGGATTCCTTTTAGGGTCACGAAAATGTTTGAAAATCCTCTAGTGGTGTTGGTTGGACACCTGCATGGCCATAAAGAACACTTTGAATAGGTGAATCTTATGCTGTTTAAAAAAAAAAAAAAGAGAGATCTATCGACCTAGTACTTATTAAAACATCAAAACTTATTTCAGAGTAAAAACTTGGACTTCTAAACTTACTTATTGCTTTTGAGCATGTCTGACATTTAATCCAAACAGGTTTTAGTATTCAATTCATTGCAACTAAATATTAATCACATAAAAAAATCAACTGTGTTTTTAAATACCAGTAACCCACAGAAAATAACATTTAAAAAATATCCAACAAGAAATGTACCTAAATAATAAAAGTAACTTGCAAATATTGCAAGTTCTACATGGAGAAAATACTGAAAGACATTAAATACAACCTAAATAAACAGAATGACATACCATGTTCCTGACAGAAAGATTTAACATAAAATAACAATTCTTCTCAAACTCAACCAACACACTGAATGCAATGACAAGCGAAATCCAAAGGATTTATAAGTTGACTCTAAAATTTACAATAGGACAGCAAAAGCCTGTAACAGACAAGCCATCCAACCAGAAAAAGAATACAGTAGGGAACTTGTTCTACCAATATAGAGACATATTACAAAGTTCTACCCATTAAGTCAGTGTGCTTCTGGGAGAGACAAACTGAACACTGGAGAAGAAACAGACCTTCACACATCACGAAAATATTTAATGCAAGTTGCCCTGAAGATCACTGAAGGAAGGATGAATCATTTAACAGTGCTGAAACAGCTGGTTATTTATTTGGGGGAGAAAAAGAAAGTGGATCCCTACTGTATAACATATAAAAAATTCCAGAGGGATTAAAGTTTTGAGTAGAGAAGAGGCAAGTCTCTAATATTTTAAAAATAAAATATAAGAGAATATCTTTATGAACTCGGAGTAGGGAAGGTTTTCTTAAGACATAGAAAGAGTTAACTCTAAAGTGTATGATCAATGAATTCGACATTATAATCAAAAATTTCCGTTCATCATGAAATACAATAAAGAAATGTGAAGAGATGAACTACACCACCACAAAACACATCACCAAAAAAAGATGCTGGTATCCAGAATATGCATCTATGTTTGTAGATACGTATTTGTCTCTGTGTATATTTTATAAAATTTGAATTTAAAATGGGCAAAATGCAAAGGGGTTATCCCTAATAAGGGGTGTCCAAGCCCAAGTAGGGTGAGGCAGGTGTCCATGGTGGAATGAAGAGAACAATGTGGTACAGGAGTCAGAGCCCAAGCTCTGGAAGGGTGGTTTGGGGTGAGCAGAACCTTGTATGACATGGCCCAATACTGAGTGTCAATGACTGAGCTGGGTGTTCATAAAAAGATGCACCATGCTAGGCAATGTAGTAACTCAAGCAGGGGTCTTCCACATAGGTGCCTCTGACACTCAAAGAGAATTGTGGGCTGGCAGAGGGTTGATGGAAATAGCAGATTTATCACATACAGGGAGACTGATCGAATCAGAAAATAAATTTAGGAAAAGAGGCAAGTTTCTCACTGAAACTTAGAAGGTACAAAAAAGGGAGAAAATGTGATTTAACTCTATAAAATGGGAATGAAATTGGAGGTAGCAGTATGGTTGAGGAATGACATGTCAAAAAGACACAGAAGCCAACTGGAAGGGGATCCCACTGGCTAAATAAGGGTGAGATAAGCATCAAAATAAGTAACAACAGTAATGGATTATAGCTCACTGAATAAAATACAGAATCATAAACTCATAGTGATACAAATAAGGTTTGACCAAGAAAGGGATATTTATAGTTTCAAAGCACCTCCACACAAAATAATTATTAAGGACAGAGGAAAAATGAGTAATTTCAAAGTAGAGACACCTGGCCAAGACTCTGAGTCAAGTAATCCACATGAACTTCAAGAGTAGGTCAAAATGAAACCATGTGCCACCTTACATGAGGAAGAGAGAAGACACAGAGTAAACATATGCGATCTTCCTGCCAAATATTCACAGCCTACATCTAATCATGAGGTAACAGTGGACAAACCTAAAAAAAAGACATTCTACAAAATAACCGGCCTACATGGTCTTTAAAAGTGCCAAGGTCTTGAAAGTCAAACAAAGACGGAAGAACTCTTTCTGATTGAAAAAGGCTAAAGAAATGTGACAAGTAAAATGTAAGGTGTGAATCTAAACTGGATCCTTTTACTATAAAGGACATTACTGGGACAACTTGAGAAAATTGAATGAGATCTGAGGATTAGCTAGTAGTAATGCATCAATGTTAATTTCCTGATTTTGACGGCTTTATTGTGGTTTCTAAGACACTCCTCTTGTTTGTAGGAAAGACACACTCATTTATTTAGTGGTGATGGGACATCAAAACAAATCTTCAGGGGAAAAAATTATCTTTTTTGTACTTGCAACTTTTCCATAAGTGTGCTATTATTTCAAAATTTTAAAAGGTAAAAAAATAAATGCAATTTAATGCACAGCTTTAAGAATGTAATGGACAAAAGATACGAACAAACATCCTACGTAAGAAGAATACCAATGGTATTTTCACATGACAAGATGTTCAGCCTCACTATCAATCAGAGAAAAGCAAATTAGGACCATAATAAGATACCACTTTGTAGCCACAAAGTTAAGAATCCTGAGAATTCAAAGTTTTGGCAATGATTTGGCCCAATGTGGGGTTCTGATATATTACTGGTGGAATATAATTTGGCCCAAAGACTTCAGAAAACAATTCAGCATTATTTCATATAACTGAACATTCTCTATCCTTATACTCTTAGATACATATTCTCAAGTCTTGCACATGTACACCAGTACACATAAAAATGATCACTGATATTAGCAATGCTTATAATATACATACCTACACATACATCTGTATCAAGGTACAGACATGTGAATATAGATATACCAAAAACAAACAAAACAAGTAAACAAGACTCCCAACAACAATAACCCAGATGTCCACCAACAGGATAATAAATAAGTTCATACAATCAAATATTACTCAGCAGTGAAATAAATGAACTACAACTACATTCAACGATACAGGTTTCAGATAAACAAAATAAATTTTAAAAAGTCTCATAAGGCTATATACAGAATGCTACCAATTTTTCGAAACTTAACAAAACGTAAAATTTAACAGTATATTATTTAAGGATAAAACCAGTATTATTAAAAGAAGTAAAAGATTAACACAAAGATGAAGAGTAGCTGGGGGTGAGGGAGGGAAGTAAAGGGTCAAGGCAGAGGCAAGGAGAGGCACAAGTTGATAAATTTTTTTTTTCTTTTCTTCTTCTGTCTTTTTAGGGCTATACTCGCAGCATCTGGAAGTACCCAGGCTAGGAGTGAAATCAGAGCTATAGCTGCCAGCCTATACCACAGCCACAGCAATGTGGGATCTGAGCCGCATCTGTGACCTACACCACAGCTCAAGACATCTCTGGATCCTTAACCCTCTGAGCGAGACCAGGGATCGAACCTGTATCTTCATGGATACCAGTCAGGTGCGTTAACACTGAGCCATGAAAGGAACTCCCAAGTAAAGTTCTGATCCCACTGGGTCCTCACAAGATCATTCTGATACTGTGCTTCATGATTTAAATATATTCCTTGTTTACCTCATTCATGTTCACATAATAAAAAAGTAAGCTGCTATATCTGGCAAATCAGAGTTTGATAAGAATCTTGTTTAGGTAAGCACCTTAGTAATTTGCACACATGAACAAATGCTAACTAACAGGCAATGGATTTTCCTAACTCTCCTTTAAAAAAAAAAAAAAAGTAATATATAAAGAAATACACTCCAAAGAACTTACAGGCAAATATGCAGATAAAAATTGATAGTGTGGTCAATGAAACAATGAGGATAATTCATATCTACCGTCAATTTGGTCTCAAATAAAAGTAACATAAATGCTTGCTTAATTACTAGAGATCTGCAGAACTCTCTCACGAGATAGCCTCATGGGTCAGAGGCCAACATTCGCCATGACTGGCCAAAAGTGCAATGAGAAAAGCCTAATTAATCTTAAAGAGCAAAATTTCTTTGCCTAATAAATAATTTCTTATATTTATTACATTGTACTTTTATCTGACAAAATTATAATTCAGTTTTCTCAACTACCTTACATTATAGCTAGGACACATTTTATCAAATAATATCTACTTCTTGTTGGACAATTTTTAAAGGCTTTTAAATAAATTAGAAACAGTGTTCTAAATCAAATTTTCTACCAACGTATTTCGTGAGTACATATAATATGAAGGGTACTTCACAAGGTACTTCTCAGCATTTTATGGGATACACATAGACTGAAAATCTTAGCTATGTGTAGCTTTCTGTTAAATACAAATAAGTGCAATAATCTGGCGAAAAGACATCTTGGACTCATTCCTTTTCAAAAGAAAAGCCACAGCATCCCGATAAACTCACCTAGAACGTACTGTACTGATCTTTCTCCTGACCTGGATCACCATTGAATAATATCCTGAGCATTAACTATCGGCTGCACAAGACTGACGAAGCTGGGGGAAGATAACCTACTTATTAATAACACGTCTTTAGTCTTTAGAACGATAACTAACCACATCATGTTCAGAGGAAAGAGACATGCACTAAATCCATTATCAATGGATTCTGTGGTGTATTTCTTTTTTTAATGTCTATTTTTAATAAAACGTAGGGCTTCAAAATTCAGGCACTAACTCAAAGAATAAATATATTTAATATGCAATTTTTAAAACTAAAATACAGTGGGCATTAATATGTAATTTTTGAAACTAAAATACAGTGGGCATTACATCAATGTATAAATGCTTCTTTGAATACTCTCTTAAAATTTATTCCAGTCTTTTGCCATATTTGTTCAATGGAACACAAAATATCCACTCCCCTCCCAAAATAAACTTTGTTTCCACATTTTGTATTCTCTCCTTGTTGTTTTTTGAATATATGTATTAAAAAAGCCATTTCCTGTTATTAACGGCCAAAGTAATCCTTTAAAAATATATATACTGATCTGTCTTCAAGAACTATTTATATACCTGTTTATCTGACATCTCAAATTTAATATGGGAATAACTGAGTCCCTGTTCTTCCGAATCTCAAATAAATCAACTCCATTCTTCTAATTGTTCAGGTCCAAAATCCTGGTTGCCATCCTAGATGCCTCTCCTCCTCTCATATCCAATTCTTCAGCACATGCTGTGGGCTTTGCTTAGAAATATCCAGAATCCTACTACTTCTTGCTGCTCCCGTTCAAGTCACCATCATTTCTCCTCAATTATTACAACAGCTTCCTAACCTAGATTTCTCTGCCTGTTAGGCCCATTTGACACAACTGTCAAAGTGATTCTGTGCCAATATTACATAGAGTCACTGTAAAAAACTGTCTGGTGGCTTCTTCCCCCTCTGACCTCACTTCCTGTTACCCTGTCTTATTGACCCCACTCCAGCCACAGGGTCTTGGACTAGAATACTCTTCTCCCCAGAGAGCTGCATCACCAGCTCCACACCAACAAAGCCTTTACTCAAGGCACCTTCTAGATGAGACCTTCCCAGGACATAATCTGAAATTTCATGCACAGCCTAACCCAGAATTGCCATGCTCCAATCTTTGTTTTAATTTTTACTTAGCACTTGTTAATAAGATATCATCAAACTGAACTTTATATTTTTGTTTCTCTCACCAATAAAGTGTAAGGTTCTTCTCTCTCAGTTACTGCTCTATCCTCAGGGCCAAGATGAACTGGAATACAGTAGGCATGCATTAAACATATATTGAATCGATTAAGGCACAACTAACCTATATTTTGTGATCTCATAAGAAAATTTACAGCAATTAACAAAACTGTGAACTCCCTTAGCTGTGTCAGTTACGTGGCCACCTTCTGAAAGACAGACCTCCCTCTTTCTTACTTGATGGCAGAATGTTCATGCTTTTTATACCCTTAGGGAGGTGAATGTCCATTAGGTCAAAACACTTAAGACAAATAATGTTTATTTGGCCAGAAAGGGGTTTAGGAACAGGCATATGATGAAATTAAAGCCAATAAAGTTTAGTAGAAAATGTTTTCCCCACTTAAAAAAAAAAAGCATGGAAAAATACCTATCTTACAATCACGAAGTGACATTGTCAAAACACTCAAGATGGCAGAGAATATGGAAAATACTGTATGGGTCCTTGATAACATCATTATGACAATTAATTAACCACCAGTACTCTAAATTCCCTGTTGGGTGAGATACACTCTTTATTGATATACTCTTTATTGTTTAAGCTATTTTAGTAATGCTTTCTATTACTTATATCTTGATAACACAGGAACATTTTTCAAATATTAAGTTTCCTGAAATGTATTAAGTCAAATCAAAATGAAGATAGATGTCCGATGGTTTCCCCTTTTTCTATCCTGAATGCTTAGAGAACACATCATATGACAATAAACAAGATCTTTCAATGTGATCAGTTTTTCTCACAAGAATAACTATATAAACACTGCGTAAGTTCTTAACTAAGAACTGAAAATAAATATAGGACCAAAGCCAAGGCATTCCAAACACAGAGCTTCAAAATACTTCAAATAATAAAATGATATGCCTAACAAGATTCTGCAAAATGATCGGTGGTCACCCAAAGAAGGAGAGAGAGAAAATTAGGTGGTAAGAAGGGAGGTGGGGAGGTTTTCAAGGCCAAATCAAATCAGATGGAGATGTAAGTAAAATAATTCTGTTTGCTTTGTGTGGGTACAAGGCAGCTGTGGGACACCTCCATTCCTCCCATTCATCCGGACAGACTGGAAGGGAAGGGGGTTGGGAGTCAGTAATGGTTTGAGTCCAAGGGCTAAGAGTCATCATGTTTTGATTTTTAACTATAAGCTAATCCATTAGTCGGTAACAAAGTCAAAACTATTTGAAACTTAACTCTTCATGTTCTCAGTATAACAACCTACAAAAGAAACCACAGTGCCTTTTTATAAAAGTCTTTTACAGTGAAAATTCCTATAAAGTCAAGTCCCTCTGCCATTAAACATTTACTTCAGAACTAGTGGAACCAAAACAGAGGATATAAAAAACTAACTTTATATAGGATAAACTTATCCCTATTCTTAATATAATACCTATAGGATATAATAACTATATGGTTAGCAATCTTTTATTAGTTGTCATTTTGATGAATTGCAGCTCTTTAAAAAAATTATAGAAAGCTGTTGAGAAAAGTAGATTTCTTTTAAAATCCTCTCACCCTGTTCACAATAGTGAACAAAAGAGGTAAAAATTATTCTGTTGGTCAAACTTCAAAAAAGTAGTCATGAATCAACTTAACTGAAAGCTTCAGTCCAGAAAATAGATCCCATCATCCTAAGGTTGACTGCCTTTTGACCTCTGGTACAATCCTTGCCTCTCCCTGCTCAACCCTGCTTCTTCTTTGGGTCACTCTACATACAGGAAATGAAGCAGGAAGGAAAGCAGATGCATGAATAAAGACTGGATTAAAAGTACAAAGCCCTGGGAAGATCAGGAAAATGAGTGTTGTCTTAAGCCATTCAGCCTGCCATAACAGAATACCATGGGCTAGGTGGATTAAAAGCGATAGAAATTTATTATAGTTTTGGAGGCTGGGAAGCCCAAGATCAAAGTGAGGGCAGACTGTCTGAGGAGGGCCTGCTACCTGGTTCACAGACAGCCATCTTTTCACTATAACTTACATGGCAGAAGGGAAAAGGAATTTTTCTTGGGCCTTTTTATAAAAGCATTAAATCCATTCACAAGGGTTCCTCCTTCATGATCTAATTATCTCCTAGAGGCTCCACCTCTTAATACCATCATCTTGGTGGCAGTGGGGAGGTTAGAAGTTCTTTGAGGGGGGGCATACATCAGGCAGGTGCAATGTAAACATCTATTTTTACAAAATATAAATTAGATGTTACTTTTACTACAAGAGATTCTGAGTATTTCAGTATTTTAATGTATGTCAATTAGACATACATTATACAAATGAGGAGAAAAAAGCATTTCCTCCCCAAATTCCACCATTAATCACTACATGAAAAAAATTCAAAACTATATTTCCCACAAATACTCAAGGCCATGTGTAAAAGTTATCTATAAACCAAAAAAAAGAACTAAAAATTACTACAAACCCTGTGCCAGGAACTGCACTGTACTTTCCACAGTTTAATTCCTTTAATTCTCAGAACAACCCTATAAAACCATCCCCATTTTACAGATGGGAATGCTGAGCCTTAGGAGGCAAGACTGTTAGCCCAACATCGAGTCACTAGTAAGTGGCAGCGTTAGGATTCGCACTTGTTCAAAACCACCACACCACAGTGTCTCAATCCCGTTAAATTCAATCCCACTTACGTGGAAACACTGATTTGAACACGGTTTCCTAAAGATTTTTTAAAAGCCTTAAATATATTTCTATACTTTAATGACTCTCAACGTGGCATGTACATTTTAATTTTTATCTATTTATTTAATTTTTTGGCTGCCTTGTGTCATGTGGAAGTTTCCAGGCCAGGGTTCAAACCTGCACCTCAGCAGAGACCCAAGCCACTACAGTGACAATGCCAGATTCCTAACCCACCGCACCACACAAGAACTCTGGAATGCAAGTTTTTAAAGCAACTGTGGCATAAGGTGAGCGATATTTAACATGAAATTAATACTGTGTTAGTTGTCTTCCTGTTTTATAAGGTTTCAAAGAATTATACACCTGTCCACAAACATGAGTGTAATACTATATGCCATAAAGATTTTATAATGATTTATTCCTTAGTGTATAGGTTGGGCTACCGTGAAGCAATCATATTGATCACACTTGGCTACCATAAGGCAATCACACTGCTGCATCTTTGTTATCAATGCATGAACTGTTATACTAGTAAATAAGTATGAATTTTTCACACTCTCTTTTCACATTTGATATCTAATGTTAATAATGCATATAATACCCACAGTGTTTTACCTCATATATGAGAATACTGATGTATGTACTGACAGACATTAATAATGTAAATGGATGATGTAAACTTATCATATGGATGAAGATAGTACAGTACAGTGCATTTTTGCTTCCTTATAATTTTCTTAATAGCATTTTCTTTTCCCTAGCTTCCCTTACTATAAGAATATAGTACATAATACATATAACTTACACAACGTGTTAATCGACTGTTTTAACAGTAAGGCTTCTGGTCAACTGTAGGCTATTAGTTAAGTTCTGAGGAAGTCAAAAGTAATATGCAAATTTTCAAATGCAAGAGGCTGGGGGTTGGTGCCCCAACTTCCATCTTGTTCAAGAGTCAACTGTGCATTGCTTTTGTCATAAGCATCCTGAATTTTCCTTCCTGGAATAATGCCCATTAAACCCTTCTGCAGGAAAATCTGTATGGCTTTTTATCAAAAAGCTGAGGAATTGTTGATACTTTAAAATAAATCTTGACCCAGTAAGAACTGGCACTAGGCCTTTTATTTTCTTACAGTCAGCAAAACTACAAATCTATAAAAATTCAAAGAGTAGTTAAGGGCATGCATTTTAAAGTATTTACATATGTAGTGTGTCACTCCACAAACTCACACTTTTATACTAAAAAACTGTTTTTGTTATGTGAGCAGAAATCACTTTTTAAAACCTGTAATTGCTATACAAGGAAAGAAAAAGCAAGTCCACATGGGGTTTAACTAAAGTTATTACTGGGTCTATGCACCTTGCTTACAGTTCAGATGCATTCAGAAGCTGCTGTTTCTAACCCTGTACTAATCTAGATCTTTGGAAAAAAATCAAATGAAGGCTGATTTAATCACCTACCAAAGACAAGCAACTACGTAGGTGGAAGGCAGGGTTAGAGGAAGTAGAAAGAATGGGGTCGGTAGGTAGCAGGTGTTAACTAATTCAAACTTGAAAGATGTTCAAAAGTATAGACCAGAGTTTATGAAAACTCCTAAAGTAGAGAAGAAACAAAGAAAGAAAAATGTGAAGTGTGTGGAAGAAAAGGTCCTAATTTAGAGGGCATGCTGTTGAGTAAACAGTGGTCATTCCAAAATTTATTTTAAACTTTTGAAAAATAGAGAAATAACACTATTGTCAATAACATGTTATCTTTCTAAAATGTCACACTTGGTGACAACGAATTTTACTCTCTCTTTTATTTTCTGGAATAGTTCTGTGACGTAGGTCGTATCCTCATTTTACAGATCAGGAAACTGAGGCTTACATTAAGCAATTTGCTAACAGTCTACATGGAGAGCTGTGGCTCAAATATAAATCTTACGATTCTAAGACCAGCATTTCCCTCATCATATATTGAACTGTGGCCGTAACTGTGGCTACTCTTAAGTGTCTGCACAAGGAGTGAAAGAGAAATATACCTTTTGGGTTAATTTTTTTTTTAATAAAACAACTACTTCTGCCTTTTTTCAGGGGAAAGCAGGAATCCTCATCTTAATAAATGTTTTCTTTGAAAATACAAGCTTATAAGCTAATGACTAGTGAACATGTGATAAGCCTACCAGAAAAAAAATCTAAATGCTAACAACACGAATGTTTTAAACAGTTCAGTATATTCATTTCAGACAATTCCGGTGATGAAAAAAAGCATGATAATTCACATTTCACATTAATGACCAAGAGGAAGAAAGGTTACACAATTTTGCCGAAGGCTTGAAAGCTAAAATAATAGCATCCTGTGGTCACCAGACTAGATTTAAATTGTATGTGACTTTCTAATAAATACAGTAATGACTTTTTTTACCCTTAACAGAAACTCCTGGGAGTACTTAAATAAAATGAAAATGTTACCCATTTCTTATTTCTTGAAGTTACTGTGAAAATGGCAAATTAGCATGAACTCAGTATTAACACAAAGCTCCACGCACATATTTTCAATTCACCTGTCAAAGTAACTTGAACAATATTCACTGTCAGGTTACATCCATTTCTATTAGAATAAACAGACTTTCTTTCAGAATTTTTGTCTATAATATAATAAAAGCAAAGAATTATTTAACCAAAAAAAAAAAAAAAAGACTTAATATTTTCTAAATGTTATAACCTCGGTAACAAAGTAAGGGTTCTCTATACTGATGGCCTAAATACATCTGGGCGGCCAATACATTTGGGTTAACTTCCCAAACCTATTTAATTGCCAAAAGAGTATTATCCAAATTCTTATGAGTAAGGAAGACCCAGAAAGTACAATCATTCCCTCCTCCTCACAAATTCAGTCTCTGCTACCACTTTGTGTCACCAGCATCTGAGCATTTAAATACACAAGACCATAATGGGCCCATTATGTTCAGGGCCTATTTTACACATGATGACAATATTCGTGGTTTAAGACGCTGGTCTTATGAAATTCATTTCTCCCTGAATCTCGACCTATCTCTTTCTTTAACTTACAGCTACCATTCAGGGATACGTGACACTCAGATTTTGTTCTTGAAGGGAGAAAGAAAAAAAATTCTGAAAGTCAGAAGTTTGTTCTATTCCCAAACACTGTTCTTAGCCCTAGAACTGTACCCTAATCAAATAAAAAAACTTCGTCATCTCAAATTCAGTCCTGTTTAAAACCTGCACTAGCCAGGTAAGCTATTTAGTTTTAAATACTCCAAGGAAACAGAATTGACAGGGATGGGGTCACCTTTAAGAAATGAATGGAAATCTGTGAAATGATGCCCTTCAAAAAATGTAATTAACTCCAATGTAATTCAACATGAGGAATTAAGGATCGATTTTAAAAGTTATCAAAACTTTCAAATTCATTCACCTCCGAAACTGCTACATTTCCAACAGGTAATTCATGACTTTCACCAAAAGCCTCTGTATTTTCTTTCTTGTTTTAGATGAATAGTAAAGAGACGAGAATAAACATTCAGCTACCATTAAACCAATCTTGCCATTATTCAGGTAAGAAACACTAAAACAACATTCTATGTATTTCACATTAAGTTAAACCAAAGAAACTTATACACTCAACAAAATATAGTCTGGGTCCTATCACAAATGTGTGCAAAACCTTGGAACCTACAAACTGCTGACACACACGCTACCATTTCACCTTCACGCAAATCGCAAGCAACAGCTATTGCACATAAGTTTAAAAAACTTGCATAATATAAAACAGGATGAAACTTTAAACCCTTTGTTTTTCAAGTTCTCAAATATAGCCTGGAGTTGTTTTTTCATCAGCATTTCAATTTATCACTCTGCAAATGGGAGGCATCAGGCTGGGTGCTTTATAAGGTGTAATTTTGTAAAAGATATGATCCTTTCCCTTCAGAAGTTTACAATCCTGCTGAAAAGATCAATAAAATAACACTATGTGAATGGTACTCATCACCTACTAAGATTGAGTAGAAGAGGGCATATGTCCCTTGCTTTAGGGTGACCATACAAATCACAGGATGGGTGGCATTTTGGTAAAAGAAAACTAGAAGAAGATCACAACACATCTGAGATGAAGATGGCGAAAACTGGCAGTAAAAGAAACGTGCAGTTAACTGCTCAAGGATGAGGCAAATGCAATATGACGCAAGAACCAGATGGAAATAGGACTTGGCCTTTTTCTTGTGGGCAAAGGTCTTTGTGTTCAGGGTAATGATTCTTTCCTCAGAAAGTTTTATTGTGCTGTAGTGTGTGGAACATATTGGATAATAAAAACTAAAAGGTAAAAGACCAATTAGAAAAATACTATAGTAACTGCCTAACAGTCATGAAGTACTAAGGCTTGAATGTGGAAGATGGCAGTGGAAAAAGAAAGAAACTAAATCTCATACTTCCTCCTGTTCTAATGAAAATGATTATAGAAAGAGTCATGCATATGGTTGCCTGCTACCATGTGTTGAATGTATAAAGGCATAAGATAAGGCCAAAAATTTGCAAATAGACTTGCAGAAAAGACTTTGCTTAAATCATCTCATGAAGTTACCTATTCTCCTTTGAATGAATTCCAGTGTATCATATATCATTTCTTAATACTGTAAGTCTTTGATTACTATCATAGGTGACCTAAAATTTCAAAAAACTATAATTAGAAAATATCTGTATAAAATGGAAAGACAACCTATACTTTTATAGAAACTACTTCTTAAAAATGATCAAGGTCTTCCTGATTTCATACGGATTTTAAGATACCAAAATACAATGACTGTCTCTATATTTTATAAAAAAAACATTGTATCTCTTATAAACATACTTCTCAAACTGATTACCAAAATGTTACGACCCAAATGGAAAAATACACACACACACACACACATATATATGTACTCCAAAGATAAATTACCTGACCATAATAATACACCCTATTTTTAAAAACCTCATAACTACATATTACTTTTAATAGGTGTGTATATATATATATATATATATATATATATATATATATGTATATATATGTTCGATGAATAAACTTTCAACTAATTCAAATCACCAAAATGTATTATTAGAAATTTAGGGAGTTCCCGTCGTGGCGCAGTGGTTAACGAATCCGACTAGGAACCATGAGGTTGCGGGTTCGGTCCCTGCCCTTGCTCAGTGGGTTGACGATCCGGCGTTGCTGTGAGCTGTGGTGTAGGCTGCAGATGTGGCTCGGATCCCGTGTTGCTGTGGCTCTGGCGTAGGCTGGTGGCTACGGCTCCGATTCGACCCCTAGCCTGGGAACCTCCATATGCCGCGGGAGCGGCCCAAGAAATAGCAACAACAACAAAAGACAAAAAAAAAAAAAAAGAAAAGAAATTTAACTTAAGACTTTTTTCTTTTACAGCTGCACCTACAGCATATGGAAGTTCCCAGGCTAGGGGTCAACTCAGAGCTGCAGCTGCAGGCCTATGCCACAGCTTGTAGCACTGCCGGATCCTTAACCCACACAGTGAGGCAAGGGATCAAACTCCATCCTCACAGAGACAATGTCAGATCCTTAATCCACTGAGCCACAGTGGGAACTCCTAACTGAAGATTTTTGTTTTCTCTTCCTTTAAATATTTCCTGCCCCATAAAGTCCATAAAGCCAGATTTTCAAGAGCAAAAAATACTATATCTTCTTCTCCATACAGTCAAGAAATATTTAGTCAATAACTACTTATGAGCAGCTTCTAGATGTCCAGAATTTTCTTAAACCACTTCATTGAGATATGATTTATAGCCAAAAAGCTGTACATATTCAATGTATACAACTTGCTGTGTTTGGAGGTAAGTATACACTCAGGAAAACATCACCATAACCTATGCCATAAACATATACATCATGTTCAAGTTTCCACCCGCCTTTTTATTTTTGGTGTGATAAGAACACTTAACATGACTCTTAGCAAAATTTTAAGTATAAAATATGGTATCGCTAACTACAGGTACTATGATATATAGTAGATCTCTAGGATTTATTCATCGTGAATAAGAGAAAGTCTGTACCTTTTGACCAACAGCTGACTCCCCCTCCCCCACTTCTTGGTAACCATGGTTCTACTCTTAGCTTCTATGAGTCTGATTCCCTTAGATTCCATTTGTTATTCTGCATCTTGCTTATTTCACTTTAGATAATCTTCTTGGGGTTCATCTGTATTGTCACAAATGACAGAATTTCTTTTTTTAAGGTTGAATACTATTCCAATGTATGTAAATACCACACTTTCTTTATCCATTCATATGTTATTGGACATGCTGTGCTGCTTTCAAGCCTTGGTTACTGTAAATAATGGTGCAAAAAACAGAACAATGCAAATAGCTATTCAAGATCCTGATTTTCACTTTCTTTGGATATATATACCTAGAACTAGAATTCCCAGTTCACAGGGTGTTTCATTTTTAAGTTTTTGAGAAAACTTCATACAGTTTTCCACAGTGGTTACACCAGCTGATGCCCAGAATTATGCTAAGTTCTTCCCAACATATCAGTGACAAACACGACAGAAGATTCTTGATCTCAGAGAGCTTTCATTTCGGAACGAGAAAACGATCAATACAAAATTAATTTTAAAAACATTCATAGTATTTTAAAAGTGGAAAGTGTTGTGGAAAAAGAAATCAGAGCAACCTAAGGAGGAAGGAGAGAGGAGGCTCCCAATTTGAGTGGAGTGGTCACCAGCACAGACCATGGAGAAAATGCCATGGCCTTATCAGCTGATGCAAGAACTTTAGCTTTACTGCAACTGAGGTGAAGGCTTTTAAGCAGAGGAATGATTTCTCTCTTTCTCCAATGGCTAATAACATATGCTATTATAACTGAGTGTCAAAGAGTAGAGCTGATTCATTTAAAAGGGAGGAAGGAGTACTATTAAAACGTGTCAGTGAGGATGGCTATAAAACTACTACCTTATATCAGGAACCCAGAATAAGAGCAAACACAAGTGATTATGGCCAGTCTTGCTGAATAGGCTTTACCCCTCCTGGCAACCCTCCGGACATGACCATTTTCATACCTTATCCATATTCCAAATTCTGAACACAAAAAAGTTTAAAACAAACCAATCTGGTAGCAAAATCTGACCCAAGTTCATGTGACACAGCTTATAGTTCTTGATTCATCTCACTTGGCAAATACATACATAAAGAACATTAACCATCAAAATCTAGGTAACCTTTAAATATACTAATTAATGGAAAGTCATAGGTACATCTATTTGTATACATACAATCTTTTTTTAACTGCCCTATTTTACTCAGAAGATAGTGGAGTTACATCATATGTCACTTTATCACATTAAAATTAAACCAGCCACGCTTAAAAAAAAAAAGAAAAAGAAAAAACAACTAAAATTCTATCTAGCATATAACCTAGATTACAATAGATGACATGGATCTGCTGTTACAGATTCTGATTTTACAGTTTAAAGATAATGTACTTTTCATACAAAATGCCCCCTAAATACTGGCTAATTGCTTTATGTGGTGTCCAACCCAAACCAAAAAATGCTATTTATTTCAACACTGAAGGAGAAAAAGCCTGTTTGAGACCTACTGAAACATACTATATTAGCATCTGCATGGCATCTTTCCATCGACTTTTTTAGGATAATTTTAAATAGATATGAATTTGACTAAGGCACTGTCTTTAAAAAACTCAAGGTGTAACTTTATAACTATGCTGGCTAATACACACATGGCTACCGAGTAGTTTAAAACTGAGCAGTCTGAACTGTGATGGACTGTAAAGTGAAAATACATGCTGAATTTCAAAACCTTAGTATGAGAGAAAAGAATGTAAAATATCTCATAATTTTATACCAATTAAGCAATGGAATAATATTTTGCAGATATTCAGATAAATAAAATATTTTATTAACTTCCCCGTTTTACTTTTCTTTTTTAAATGCGCCTACTAGAAGATTTAAAATTTGAGCAGCTCACCTTACACTTCTACTGAATAACTCTGCTCTCTACTAAAGACTGAGAAAAAGATTGATACAAAATTTCACAAGTACTTATGTTGTAGAATGAATAATTTCACTTTAAATCACTAGACTACTACGAACACAGATAAAAGTAGCAATAAATATTCATCGGAAATGCAGAAGTACTACTTGTGTTACTCATCCACATCCATGATTTTAGATATTCAAAGACGTATCCAAACATCCAATAATAAAGCAAAAGTCTTCCTTATATGATAAGTCTCATTTGTTTTAAAATCCATTTTAAGATCATGACTACCCAGTTAATACAGAAACATGTATTTAAAGAGGTTGACCTATTCACTACAACTTTAGTAAATACATTATTAAATGCATTGTGCATCCTTCCTTTATCTGTTTCTTTTCCAAGCAAGACAGCTGGCAAGTTTTTAAAAAAGACAAACACGAGACTGAGGGAAGGTATAAAAGCGGACACCAAGAAGGAAAGGGTAGATTTGGCTGAAAGGACTGTGTTCACCACTGACTTCAGCCAAATAGGCTGGTATATCCTCATGGGGTCTTGGGGTTGTAAAGAACAAAAACACAAAGCAGGTAAGTCTCACAAATGATGATCCTAATATCCTTCCTTCCTGGTAAGAGATCACATGTGCTGAGACGCAGGGTCTACAAGCAGATGAACTGTTATGCTGCATCAGTCTAGACAGATGTGATAATGCAGGGGGAACTCAGCAGGTGATGTTCAGAAGCAGAGTCAGGTGACCCGGTTAAATGTGTCCACGGACCCTGATGAGAGACCGATGGAAACACAGAAGGCAGCTGGCTCCTACAATGGGAGGCAGAACTGCCATGGGCAGGAAGAACTTTAAGACTGCCTGAATGTTTAATGTATATTTCACATGGTCTTAGATTAACAGAAATTTTTTATAACTCATTTTCAAATTACAACATTCTTTAAAATCATATACTGAAATGGTAAAATGTAAATACCTCAGATGTTTAATAAAGACAAAACTGGTTCAGTCTAAACCAAATTTCTTTTTCCCATACAAAATTCAGAATTTACCAACACTAAAATATGTACCTCTTCTCTGTTACAAATGCCAAACAACTAGTTTATCAATCTCTGAAACTTAAGAAAAATAAACAATTAAAAATGGCATAATATTCTTTCTTTCCTACAACTGAAAAGGCTTAACTTTATTTTTTAAAAGTGGAGCAATGAGACAAAATACAATACCTTCTGGATGTGTTTCTCCCAAATGTTAAAATAATGGGTCCTGAGAACTGAGTCCTTAAATCGCTCACAATCCAAACACTCTCTGAAAATTAACAGAAATAAGTGTTACTTCAAGTGCATCTTAAAGAATTTCAATAGCATGTTTTACAATGAAATCTTAACTACAACTAAAATAAAATATTTGAAAAAAAATTCTTAATTATATATGTTTTCCTTGGGCATAGCTGTTGACCACATCTGATATAAATATGGTTTAGAAAATTATTTATACTAAAGCACACTACCTGTCTTTACACTGAATAAAGACTCTATCACCAGTTCTTAAATGTGTGAAAAGTTAATGTCAATAACCAAGAGGAATTCTGATCAAGGATCTTGGGAGAAAAAGTGTTAGAATCACTTGACAGTTAACATAAGAGTTGAAATACCTCATTTTTTCCCCAGCTCATTAGAAACAAAAAATGTTAATAGAACCATCCTAGATATAGAATGACATCAACATGCAGGAAAGTTTATACCTTCAAGAACAAAAGAGTGGGTGAAATGTTTTTTGGCCAGCAAGAGACATGCCCACACTTTAATACTGTGGTGGCTGAGGAAACTGTATACTGATCAATAGGCCAGTGGACAGTGCAACTAGCTGCTGATAAGGAAGGTATAGTACAAACTCCGAGATTTCACCACAGCAGCATTCCACTGTGTTTATGTCTGGGTTACATCTCTAGAATTCTCAATTCCCCCATCCCACAGACTATGATCAGTTCTCAAGGATAATAGCTTAGCCTTCAAATAAACCCATCCATCTAAACTTAAACTCCCAAAATAAAGTATTCTTCATTATCACTTCATTTTACCTGATACCCTTCAGTCTCCTTAAAACCCATACATAGATTATAAATGTCTGCGGGAGATGTTCCCTTAACATCCTAGGGAAGTAGGCTCTTCAACCACTCTGCCTCTGGGTCACTTTCTTTGTATCCTGCTTACCATTACTCTCTGTGCAACTGAGAGCCTTTCATTCATCTCTGAATCCCCCAGTACCTAGTATGGTGCAAGGCATAGAGCTGATGCTGAGTGAATGTCTGCTCATGTGAGACTTTATCAACTAATATCATTCTAAAGTAAAAAAAAAAAAAAAAAGAAATACAAATAAAGGAAAGAAGGTTGGCCATAAGCCAACCACAATGAAGAATACTTGCCTTTCTTTTAACTTCATGTCTCATACATCACACACTCAATTCTCAGTCTTTCTCCATACCCCCCACCTTTTCTCTCTCAGTTCTTCATTAGCAAGACTCTCCTACTATCTATGTCAACACTCCCTTAACCCCTAGAGACAGTCAGCTGGGCTGGGTGGCAGATCTCTTTTCTGCCCAGGTGAATTGGGGACTCTAGTCCTGCTGTCTGAGGTCCCGCCTCAGTTGGCATGGTGACTGGGCAAATCCTTTACACACATGCATCAGCAGCTCCTGAGCTACCCTCCAGCAGCAGCAGAGAATGCCACCTATATGTGTAAATGAAAGATACTTAGAACCACAACTAACGGCAGAATGTTCCTAAAATTGTATTAGTAGACAGTAGGCATCACCTTAAAACAGAAAACAAATGAAAAACCCTGAAGATACCACCTAGTGATTAAAAAGAGAGAGAGAGAAAAAGAAAAGCATTATCATTTCCTACTAGGACACCATTTTTCAGCAGCTAAATAAAAACATTACCAAATCATTTTATATAATAAAATTTAACCTTATTTTGACCTTCCTCATAAAGTAAACAAACCTCTCTATCCAATAAAGTTCCATCTGAACTATGTAAGATGATAAGCAATACCTTAATTGCATTCATTTACATGACTTTGAAACTATTCTGGGCTGAAGTCACTGACTGCAAGGTCACAGAATACAAAAAAGTAAAATGTATGCAATTCACCAAGGAGGAATGGTGTACTCAGACACCGGGGTAGACCGTCCCCCTCCCTCATTAGGAGACACCAAATGCTTCATGCAATCAACAGGTGCAGCCATCCATAACATCTCTATCTGATATCTAATATATCACACATATACACAATGATTTTATAAATATACATATAAAATGTCATAAGAATATATATTTGATAAATCCATCATATATTACGGTTTTCTTACTAAAACCAATCTCCCTGAATAGAGGCAAAGGACAATCTATGCTTTAACTGCATTTAAAATCAAAACATGAAATAAGGGCTATTATTTTTTCCATTGTCTCACAAAAATTTATAACAACTAAAATTCAGATTATAAAGCTGTAACAATTTTTAGGACAAGCATTGCCACACAGGATGCTAAGTATATTAAGTGCTTCTGCTTTCAGTTTTCATAACCTAAACATTTATTCAACTGATTTGCTTAGAGGAGAGATTTTGACATGTCTCAGAGTCAATAATACCACATTAATAAAAGTAAAGGAATACAACTGATTGACAGAAATTGACTACCATAAATTATAAGGGACCATGTGTATTCTTCAAAACTTCAGATTGTATCCTAACACAAGAACAAGTTAGTCCTACAAGATATTTCCCTTCAGTAATATTCCAATACAAACTAGATATAACTAGTCTTTGAACTTGCTGAAGAGAAGGAAACTAAAAGAATAGGATCTAGGGACCTTTAAAAATGTTTGTAACATTCGTATGAATGTAGAGCCTCACATATCTGTTCTAGGTTTAATACAACATCACCAGGAGCTTCATTTAAGAAGTTTCTGTCCATTAAATGAGATAAATCTCTCATATTTAATTTGCTACCAAAGCACTTTGATACTGCTCAAACCAAACTTTGGCAAGTTAAATATGATTTAGTGAATGAAAAGTAATGATATAAAATTTGGTCTTCTTCACCTTCTCTCCCTACACAGAAGGGCAGGAGTATTGCATGTAAATCCGTATTAGATCCAAATCATTTCAATTGATGCTACTCCACAAAGAATATAAGGATGAAAAACATTTATTTAAATACTATATTCCTAAATAAATCCCAATACCTTGATGTCACTTTGTCCTTTTTAAATGAGAAAAAAGACATCTCAATTTCTCTCTATAAGTTAGGCCAATTTGTTGTGGAATAGCTTAGTAGTAAAATAAATGCATACATATATTTTAAAAAGTACTAGCACTTTTATGATCCACACATAACTCTCAGTGACCCTATTTTCTTTAGATATTTTAATTCTTTCTATAAGCAGCAATCCAGGGTTTAACATGATATAGATAATATGCATGATTGTATAATAAGCAATTTATGGTTCACATAGTTTGATAAGGACAAAAGGATTGAGCCCATCAGCGTCTTCTAATATTGCTTCCAGTGTTCTTGGCCACATTTTTATTTGATTTCAAACCTCGGGCTCATGATAATTTTCTGATAAATAGGATAACTTTCTGCTATTTCTCAAATACTTCCCTCTGTCCATCCAAAAGACTGAGTACAGCTTTATGTCCCTAAAGCTCATTAATCATGATCACAATACCTAAAGTTCTATTTCATATACATAAAATTAGGACTCCCCTTTCCTTGGATATTAGAATATGTTAAAAGCAATTTTTAAAACCACAATCTAGCCTTTGTATCTTTATATGAACTACTTACAACCTGGAACTGAAAATGAAGTATATTAATGGCATCATTCTTACAGGTCTCAAAGTTGAAGAAAAAAGTCCAAGCCTGGGTTCTGACACGTGCATTTGAACAGCATGCAGCAATCTCAGGTGAGCTCAGTAAACACTACCCACGTAGCAGGTATGCGTGTATGTGTGTGTGTGCGCACGCGCGCGCGCGCGCCCTCCTCTTTCCATCTTCTCTTTTCCTTTCCCCTTCCTTCCCCAGGGAGGCCAATGATCAAAATATTACACTTAATATGGTATGGTATAGCATGGAGGTAAAAGATTCATCTTGTCTGAAAAAGAGGTGCCTAAAGAAATGTATCCATTCTGAATGCAAAGTTAAATCCTAGACGGACAGGATGCTCCTTAACCCAGAAAAGAACTTGACTCAAGTATAAGGAATAGACCAAAAACACTGCACAAGATGAAGTGTATCTAGGAGGCCATATCTCCATTGGAAACACTGGCTACAGCATATGTTAATTGACAATTCCTTCTAGGAAATATTTCTCTTCCTCTCTCACCTGTTCCCCCACCCATCTTGCCTTCAACTCCATAAACAGCAGTTATCCCCCATTATAAAACAGTTGACGGTTAAAACAATGAGCCAACGAAGAAAGTACAATATTCTATAACTGACATTTACTGCACTGGCCTTGGACTTCTAATCTTTACCAGACGGGCACACAAATCAATCCATCAGCTCATAAAGGTGTGCTTTTTTAACCTCTAAAACAGATGGGATTGGCCAGAAGTGTCTGGCATGTCAAACTGCTAATCACTGCTGCCCTTTGCACAAAATAACCCACTTAAGTTGAGGCATGGTTGCACTGTAACCGACATTAGTCTGTGGGAAACCCATTTAACTGTCACACACTCCTGCCACTCCTGCTCTCCCTTAATTAAGCCTAATGCCTTATGCTTTGACCTTTTGTTCTAGCCTATTAACCCTATCTAGTACAAGTTCAATTATGTTAAACTAAAAACTTTGCCATAAAATATTAAATGCCAAGCTCAAAAAATCATAAGGGACAGCCTCACAGCCCTTAGTTCTATGCACCCTGGAACTCCAACAGGAAAACCTGACTTTTGAAGTGATACTGATTACGATAGAGTCAAGAAGAAGCCAAATAATCATTCGGGTCCACCCCTCTTATTTTACAAACTGAGGCCAGAAAATATTAAATGACACACCCATTTCATAGCTGCAGCCCAATCTCACTGAAACGAACCCAATCTCTGGCTCTGATCCTTTATTCTTCATGGTGTCTCTGATTAATAGTCAAACCACCTGGCAGTGTATTAAGGCGACTAATATTTTCACCACATTATTACTGTCACCACCCACGAAAACATATTACACAAACAGGCCTAAAGCAAAATGAATGAGGACGTCAACAGAATTTCGAGGTAAATTTTCCTTTCCTCCCTACACCAAAACTTGCCATCCACTCACTACTTCTTCTTTTTAAAGGAATGTATTGAGAAGAGCTAAATTCTGTAACGCTCACAAGGCAACAGGTACACATTTTTTTTTCTTTATTGATATTTTGTTTAGGTATTCAGCAGAGCAAGTGACTTAAGTTACAGAAAGCAACTACAACTTGCTACTCATCCGCAATAGAAAAAGCTGGCTATCTTTACAAATATCTTTTTACACCTAGATATACATGGATTGCTGTTCACAGTTACCAGAATCTCCCAAAATAAAAACAAAAAAGTTTAAAATTCACCATAAAATAAAATCAAACATAGTCTAAACTAACATGCTATCATCACAGGGGTATTTTAGTTGTGGTATATACAATAATGTGTGCTAATATTCCTCTTTCCACTTATTTCATACAACTAGAAAAACTGACCACTCCCACGGTGACACATGAAAACAAAGATCAATAACATCAAACAAAACTTGGATTTCTACCAATGACTCATGTGAGGAAACACAGATTAATTTTAGATTTTTGGAAGATTTAAGGTCAGATTTTAATCTTTTTTGTTGACTGCCCAAAGGCCTGCTTTTGTCTATTTTCAGTATTAAACAATCCTGTCATTTTTTGCCTTTAGCAACCTGGAACCTTATAGGTTAGCATAATATGCCAGTAAGTGGAACACAGAGTGATTTTCAAAAGAAAGATCACTCAAATTGTGGGAAAATGATAAATAACTCTAGTAACAGAACTTACTATTTTTTTAAGGGGTAAAAAATAGAATGTGTACAAGAGTAGAAAACTCAAAGGGAATGTGCTTATGGTATTAGAATAGTACCTTCAAAGGAAAGCATCTCTTGGCATCATCAGAAGGAATACACACAAGGATGGATGAGCAGGCAAAGGGAAAACAAACACTGGTAGCAGGAACAACCAGCAGAAAAATAATGATTCAGAGTCTCATGCACCTTTTTTACTGTAAAGGGTATTAAAGTTAATTTAAATGAGACATCGCACCTTAGTTACAAGAGTTGGTTCATAAAGATAGAAACTAAGTTTGGGTCTCAGACACTGCAGAATTCAAAAGTGGGCAATTTACACTAATGCAGAGAACCCAAGCACTTTATAACATACTGACTGACAGTAACAACGAAAAGAGAGAGCAGTTCAGATACTCAGAATCAGCAAATGTGAAAATACAAAGTAGAATCTATCACATTAATAGTAAATGTGCTAATGTTTCTACTCTCCCTTTGGACAATAGCCCATTATCCTGCATATCTTCTTTTACTATGATTTATAAGCTTGTGAATAGAAATATATGTGAGCCATGAGAGATTATTTTTTTCTGTTTACAAAAGACATCCACTTCCAAGTATGCACAAAGTTTAGTAAAAACATTTGTCTTCACAAGCAAGAAACTATGTTAAAGTTACTTTAAGAGCATTAGTTATATCTCAATGCTTTATATGTATACCCAAATAATCTACACATTTTCTTGAAGCACTTGCATATTTACTGCTAGTCTAGAAATTTATGTGCTCCATTTTAAAATAGTATTCTTTTCTGCCTTAGCATTGTTAATCCAGTTGAAAATAATAATTCTCTAACAGTCAGAAAATTCACCTCTAGTGAAGAACAAATTCTAATTTTTAAAAAATAGCACAAAACTAAAGTCTTATAATTTACTAGGTTTTGAACCATCAAGTCATTTTTGATGCCTTCTAACTTTTAAGATTACTGAACACCAAAATTAATACTGGACATGAGATTCTAAGATGCCTCCAGTGTCCCAAGCAGTCAAATTCAATGCAATTAATTAAATGCGTCGTCGACCCGGTGGAACCTTATGACTACTGCAAGGGAAGCTAAGGAAACTGTCCATAAGGCTGTAAAAATATTCTGTTTCATTTCTTTAAAAATAACTAAATGCAGAGTTCCCATCGTGGCTCAGTTGTTAACAAACCCCCGACTAGTATCCATGAGGACGCGGGTTCGATCCCTGGCCTCGCTCAGTGGGTTAAGGTTCTGGCATTGCCGTGAGCTGTGGTGTAGGTCACAGACACGGCTCGGACCCCGAATTGCTGTGGCTGTGGTGTAGGCCAGCAGCTGTAGCTCAGATTCAACCCATAACCTGGGAACCTCCATGTGCCATAAGTTTGGCCCTAAAAAGACAAAAGATGAAATAAATAAATAAATAAAAATAATTAAATGTTGCCCCCAAAGATTTTGCTGTACATGTTTTCTAATGTATTGTAAACTGTGTATTTTTGAAGAAACTTAGCATTACAAAACAATTTCAAGTGCCAAGTAATTATAATGTCACCAACAGTTAGTTTCACTTATTCCTTCATAATTAATATGCCTGGAAAGATGATGATAAATTTTAAGGCAGAAAGATTACTCCTTTTAGAAGTTCTAATTTAAAGAGACTAAAGAAAAAGTGTACAACAGCAGCTATTATGCATAAGTTATTCAGAATAATTAGCAGCTGCCAGGTTTAAATACACAAAGGCTACATTCCTAACCACCAAACAGCCAGATTTTACCAATACTCAGGATGGCCTCCTAGGTGCCAGGCACCTATAATACTGACAGTACACTCACGAATATGCTCCTATTCACGGCACTTACAGTCCACTGAGGAGGACAGACATTAAACAAGTGTGACTTGTTACAATCAGGGATACAAAGAACTGAGAGACACATCTGCTCTTGTTAGAGGCTTGGAGGCAGTAATGCACATCTACACTCTCTTGCCCACTGCCCCATGAGTGAGAATATTCCTTTCCAATTTGCTTCACCGAGGTCAGAAGTGTGGCCGCTCGGTGGGTCTGTGGCCCACATCAATGGCTACTATTAGGTTTCTTTTCTCTTGCTGTCTTTCTAGAGGGGTGGACATGGATGTGCTTGGTGCAGGGCACTGAGCACCACGGGTCTTACACAGTGCCGTCTTGTCTGAGCTGGTACCTTTTCACAGCTGAAAACAGAAATGGGGTCCATAACCTCTGTATGATGTTTCCAGTTGAACCAACAGATCTAACCACGTCCACTGATGGTTTTACACTATTACTCTCGGGTAGTCGTAGGGCTGGCCTGTGAGTGTTCTGATCATACTAGTCAACTAAAGCTACCTGACTCTGTTAATCTACAAATAGTAGTTCTCCTCCTGAGTTTTATATAGGCTTCAAGTGTACATAACATGTAGAAACAAAGTGCTGCATGAACAGATGTGCATCTGCTCTGTAAAGCTCTGTAAAGCTTTTCTTTTTAAACTCTCACCCTAGTTCCAAGTTCGAGAATATCAACTGAATCATAAGACTGTTCTGAAGACCATATTTTAATAGCATGAGAAGAAAACAGGCTACAAAAGACAAGGGTGACATAGCTGGCCCTGCTCACGCCACTTCTCAAGACCCAGACCTTCTAATTACCACAGATCCTTCCATGAGGTTGGCTAAGACCTAGGTACTCTGCTGAGCCCATCACCAAAGGTTAACAACCACCCATTAACACCTAGTACAAAAGCTCCTCTTTCTGAGACTGCCTTAGCACAAACAAGTGTGAAAGAAATCAAGACTTAATGGCTCACACTGGGTTTACCCAGCTGTGACCTACTGGTTCAAGTTCTTAGGTGGTCAGCGTCCTCCTCTGTAAAATGTGGACAAGAAATATTTTGGAAATTTTAAATTAACAACAATGCCAAAGATGTTGGGAAAAGAGTAATCATTTACTCTATTGCAGCACATGATACCCCTAGCAATTAAAAAAAAAAAAAAAAGGGAAATTAGGGAAAAAAGGGGGGACGAGAAAAAAGGAAACAAACAAACAAAAAAACAGAGGAGGAGAATCCAGAGAAAAAGAAAAAGTATATACGTGTTAGATAGTAGTACTTATCACTGATTAGCAGTCCACGCCAATCACCTATCCAATGCGCTGTTCTATTCAGCAAGGTGTCTCTATAGGCACCTTGTTTGAAAATGAGGAAGTAGAACAGGGACCTCGGGACAAGTGCACTTAAACCCAGAAATTCCACAGCTTCTATCAAACTCCCTTCCCACCTGAAAATCTCAGGATTCTATGAAATTACCTCAATTTGTAAAAGCCCAAGCAAAAGAAATTAAAAACAAACAAACAAACAAACAAAAAACCCAGATGAAAACACTGATTCGGGTCAATCGAGGATTATCGGGATAGATAAGAGTAATGTTTTACTAACAGAGTGAACAATGCATCGCTTTGAGGCTTGCCTCAATAACATGGAACCTCCAGATACTGGGAAAAAACCAGGCGGTGAATAAAAAACTTCCATCTTCAATCCCTGGCTTTGCGCACAGTCTATTTCAATTGTTTTAAAAAGGCGTAGATGGATTAGGGAAATAATATAAATCCGTAAGTGAACTCCAGAAAGAGTTTCTTCCCCAGACTGTCCACTTACACTGGTTCTCTCTTATTTGGCCAGATAACCCTGTATCATCTTAATAAAAGATCACAGTAAAACATTTCTTTGCAGCTTTTATACAGGCCCTTTTGTTTATCCAACATTTCCTTGGCAACTTAAAATCCAAAGCATGCTAGAAAATATTATGTATATGAGCTTTATTACTCATCCTTGTGTCTCCAATACAGTTTCAACGTGACTACCTTCTAGTGGAGAGGGAACCACTTGGCTTGATTCTTTTGGGTTCAAAATTCCATAAATTTTAAATGAGGCAAGTAAAAAGAGGTGGAGAGGTTTATAACTCCATTTCTCACGGCTCCAACAATAAAAGAACATGCCTGATATGTACTTAAAAATACATGACATGCCACAAACCTCCCTAAGTCTAAAATTTCTCTCCTGACCATGGTCTATTCCCAAAATGAAGCCAAATACCCTCCATCTCTGGATTCCTGCCTCCTTCTAGTCAATTCATAAATACACTGTCAATGTCCTCTTCGTATTAGGGAGACTAGATGACTAGCATCGCATAGTCTTTAAAATTACTGGGGATGAACAGAACACAATAAAAATAAAAATCGTGTTAAGAAGTGAAAGTCAAGAGTTTAACTTTTCAACAGGAAAAACTATGGCTCTGAATTTGCTACAGCTGCTTCTTGAAGTGGACAAACATAATGAGCCTTAGGAATACATGAATTAAGACCATGACAAGCTATTTTAATAAATCATATCAAGGAACACAGTGGCTTTCTCCGCCTCAAAGGACACTGTGGTAATTCTGTGGTCCACCTTACAGGAGCTAGGAGCCCACACACTGCCCTGAGTGACCCCATCCCCTCCTGCAAGCACAGGGAGCAGGACATCAGCTGAGAACCAAGAGCAAAGGCTGCAGGAACATCTCCTGGAAACAGTGCATCTTACCAGGCTGACTGGTCTTCCAGAAGCCAGACTGGGTGGCTACTGCCTGAGTCCTGCAGCTATCAGGGATTTTTTTTGTTTTTTAGTTTTTTTTGTATGGCTTTCTAAAAATCAGATGGAGACTGGTTTTCTCTCCAAAGATGGCATATTCTCATGGACAAGCAAATTATTATCGATGAAATTAGCTGTGTGACCTCAGGCAAGTTACTCAGGTATCTCTTAGAATAGGGCTCTTTAAAATTTCTCTGTAAAATAGAGAAAAAGATACCTACCTGCCGCAGGGGGACTGTAAAGCAGCCAGCACTGGGCCTGGCATGAGCAGGAGCAGGTGCCCCCCAAATCTTCTCCCTTTCTCTATTCCTCTCCCCAGTGAAAAAGTAAAAGGCAGAAAGACAAGTAACTAGATAAGTGTTTTATATATCAAGTTTTGACCCAATCAACTCTACTCTTCTCCCAACTACAACCTTAAAATCTTTATTTACTGGCAACAACAGCATATATTGATGTATAATCAGAATTGCAGAATTCAGACATGCAATCTAACCTTCTTGTTCTACAGATGTTGCCCAGGGAGACAAAAGGATTTTCACCGGTACCATACATTGATTTAGTAGAAGAACCTAAGCTGGAAAATAATAAAACAGGAACACTTCTTTAAAACTATGCTTTGCAAAAATCAAACCTGAGCCTACATGACCCACTGTACAAATATTCCCTTTAGAGGAAAAACTGCAACTGTGATTAATTCCATTTTGAGGGTCTTTCTTACATCCCATTTGGGAGTGTTTCACGTGTTTTCAAATTCATTTTCTTTAGGTTCTCGCCCTTCTTCTGGCCTCCTTCCTCCCTTTGATTTGTTTCTTTTTCAGGGTATAAATCTGTTGTACTCTACTGTAGATTACTACAAATTCATAAATGCAGGAATCAAAAAAACTTCTTAAAAAGTGTGCTTTGCCAAAACCACTTATCCCTTAAACACTTCTCAATTTCTAGACAGAGTCTTCAAAACAGAAGTCTCTTTTTTATTTTAACTTCTAAACTTTGTGTCCTGTTACATGTCAGGCTTTCTTATCCACGTTATGTCATTAAATCACCACAATTAAAATACTACTCTTATTCTAAGACTGCATATAAACAATTTCCTCTTACCATCACAATACAAAATTACCTTTTTAAACACAGTAATACAGTTAATGTGTTCACATGGTATGTACAATATAGGCAAATTCAACAAGTGAAAGCACACAACTACAAGGAGGAGCTAGCTTAGCCACTAAGTGACTTGGGTGACTTAGCTTTTCTCTTATTTAAAGCCAAGCACCTTACTTTTACCCTCACATACCCGGTCAAGTGGTGTAAAAGTAAAATGATCAAAGTAGCTGCGGAAAAAAAAAACAAAAAAAAAACAAGTTGCAAACTCCTTAGTTCCTGAGCTATCCTCGATCCATTAGCCAAGTATAAATCTGAAAACAAGGAGCAGCCCTGTTATTTAAGAGATGACTGAAAAATGACTTTGTTAATTAGAAGTTCAAGGGTGAGAGACTCCTCTCCACCAAAGCTCTACATAAACACAACTTCAGGTCAATCAGGCAGCAGTCCTGGTCCGAGTGGTGTCTTAAGCTGATGACTCAAATTCCCAGCAGGCTTCTAGTTTAATATTTCTTGAAACTCTAGGCTTAGTCACACAGAGACCTGGAATTTAAAGCAAATAAGGGTCTTTTCCTTCCATCCTTAAGGATATTTTTGCTAAATGACACCAAGGTAAAGAGGCAGGATGGGTTTTAATTTAGAGTTTTTACTCTCTAAGGTTTTACCAAGTTAAAAAATTTTCTGAGGTGCGTGACCCATGCAAGCTTTGAATTTCAAACACAACTATCTATGAACCCTGCCCGGGAAACAAGTCCATTTCCAAGTTCTTAACAAAATGCTTTTTTTTATTTTTTAACACCAGCCCCATTTATATAAGAGGAAGGAAAGAAGGATGGAGGGTGGGAGGGAAGATGGAAGGTGGAGAGGGAGAGTGGGAGAGGATGGCTGGTTGGATGGATGGATGGACAGACAGACGGATGGAGGGACGTGATAAGCACCTTCTCAGACATCCTGGAGTTCTTGAATTTATTTTGACCAAAAAACATATAAATTATAATTTAACAGGTAATTATCCATACATTGTCTTCAATAACTATCTTAAAATCTGATGTGACCATAAAAAAAAAAAACTTAGTACTATTAAATAGAGTGGAGTCATTTTTTTTTTTTCATAGCTCCAGAGTAATTTTTTCTACATTCTGAGCTACCAGTCTTCTAAATTCCTCAGCTTTGCTTCTCATTACAATACTTCTAGAGTTCTAGGCTAAATGTTATCCGTAGCATGGTTCAATGTATTAATTTTCACAAAATCCTCATATAATGGTAAAATGTATCACAGGCATTTTTTTCCTCGTTCTTGTTCTCAATGTTTCATGAATTTAAGAAAAACTACCTGTTTCAGGTGTACTGAAATCCTAAAATACCATGAGTTTTGTAATTCTTTATTTGTAATATTTGCAAGGTAATGTAGAATTTGAATTCTAAGGTCCATAATGCACAGTATGCAATATAACACACACAGTGACGACAATTAGTCTATCTTCCTACTCATCTCAATACCTATATTTACTATGAAAAATCAAAATTACTCTTCATACCTGGAGCAAAACAAAAGTTTATTTATTCTAAATAAATTCTTACTTTTAGAATCCTAAATATTCAATATTCATCAAATTGAACATTAAACTTCAAGGAACAACAACGACAAAAAAAAAAAAAAACAACCCAGAGGGGCATCTATATTACAGTTTGCAAAGAAACTCTGATAAGATTTCAGACATCTCATTGGTCCCAATTTTCCCCCACCCTTGACTCGAAAGATAATGTGCTTAAAGAAAGCATTCTTTCATGGTTATTTACATCAAGTTATCAGAAATCTCATGAAAGAGTTCTTCAGTTCACCACCAAAAACCTCAGCACTCTGTTTTCCATGTTCAATAAGACCCTGGGAAAACACCAGGTCTCAAGAGAATAAAGAAAAGATGGACTAATATAAATTCATTTCCTCCCAAATAAACTGTAACTCCCTATCTCCCAGTTCTATGCTGGTACCCAATTATGACCTTCCACCTTAAATTTAGGAGATATTCAAAAACAGTACACATGCACAAGTGGGGAACTTGTCATTTCTCTCCCTCAAACCATCTCTATATAACACTGCTGCCTTCATAAGAGGGACTCCATTACCATCAGCAATTCATGTCTCTGCTTCAGCATCAGATGCAAACAAGATACGGAAACTAGATCTCTCTCCTCCATTTACTTTTTGTTCATTCCAACCTCTGGATATAATCCTCAGGTCCATTCCATTGGCCTGCTTCATCACCTGACACTCTTGATTTTTACCTTCTCAAGTCTTAGTGAGCATCCTGGTGTTATATTTCTCTGACTGTTGTGTTCATTTAAATATTACAGACTGAGTTTGTTTATTTCTCCCCTAGACAGTGCCTGCCTGCCCCCATATTCTGTTCAAAGTGTTTCTTTGACTTTCCAATAGTAAGCAAAAGTTGCTTTTCATAAAAATATTTCTCTAGTTGCAAAGGCGGGTACAAAAGGCTTTGTTAGAACAGCAAATGCTTTTTTTCCCTCCGTCTTCATCCATGTAACAGTAAATCACTATTTAAAGCAAACCAAAACAAAACCCACCCTCATTATGTGTCAGCCATGTGAAGGGACATATGGAAAAGGCACAAGAGTACAGAACCTTCATCCCAGCACAGCCAAGGGAAGCTATAAATGAAGGCAATTTTCATGAAAGAAAACATCCAAAGATAATAGAAGCTATTTATTTTAGAAAAGGGGACAAAAGAGCAGTAAGGAAAGAGAGAGGTGGAGTGTAGACAGAAAAAACTGAAACTCCTCTTTTTCTCTGTTAAGCTACACTTTTGAAAACTGTCACCAGCAATCTAAAGTTGGAAAAGCAAAACTAACTGTATCAGTGTAAACAATTTTTTCTTGATAAAAATGAGATGTTATGAATATATTTGCAGCAGAATTATTTTTAACCTGATACACAAAGCTATCATCGCTTATTCAGAACATTTAAAAATGAGCCTTTAAGTTTCTTACAATCTTAAAGTTTTAAAACGAAAAACC
Source organism: Phacochoerus africanus (assembly GCF_016906955.1). Classification (NCBI taxonomy): domain Eukaryota; kingdom Metazoa; phylum Chordata; class Mammalia; order Artiodactyla; family Suidae; genus Phacochoerus; species Phacochoerus africanus. Next base: position 259,961,372 of record NC_062544.1, read on the forward strand.
TCATCCTTGTAACATCATATATCCTAAGCTACTCTGATTTAAATTTCTTCTCTGCCACCCTCTTCTAGCACTGGTTTGCAGTGGAACCTGTACAATTAATAACCTTCTTCCTTCTCATCTTTCTAAGGAGCCAAGAATGACATATCCCCTTATCTCCCTATTTGTGCCTTTAGATTGACATATTTTGCCTCATCTGTCACCTTCCATAAAACTCTGCTTTCAGATATGAGTTAATTCATTTTTAGTTGTCCTCGATGTTCTAAAATAGTGACGTTTGACAGAATTAATACAGTGCTCTAGTTCTCTCTGTGCAACCAGTATTTAATTAAAGGATCTTGGAGGCCATCTTTCTCTCGGGTTACACCATTTAAAGAAGGATGTTACTTCCTCCCTGGACAATGTGCTAAGCCACATGGCAACAAAGCTGCCATCCTAAGGTCTCCCATTGAACAGATTACTCTGTGTAAACTACCGGCAAGACATTACCACTTTATTTCACATTGCCTTTACTTTTCACATCTCTGAACCAGAACATTCTCTTACCTGCAGAGTTTCCAAAATTTCTCAAGTAGTAATGCTCCCTTATATTTTTATTTGATCATTCTTTTGTTTCACCTGGACCTCAAACACTCCTAATGGTATTTAATTCGAAGATTTTTTTGAACCTCTGGTAACAATGCAGAAATTCTTTAAGCAATCAGAGCTACCTTGGAGCACAAACTGAAACTGTCTTAAGTTCTTTTGAATTAATGTTTTTTGGCCAATAGCCCACTCAACTTGGTATGACATAATTTTCAATTCTAAAGGTAGCATGGATGGATTTAAATTGGCACTTGCCATTTATGACACAAAGAATTGTTCTCCTGGATGGCCTTTTAAAAGCTAGACCTTCTTAATAATTTTTTGGCTATACTGGAACCACAGGAGACACGTCAATTTAAGGAAACTTCAGGAGCAATAAACTAACAAACAGACTCTAGGTGGTGGTATAGGTTATTTTTTATCATGATGTTTTGCTCTTAAAACTTCAAGAGTCAGAGAAGCCGTTAGCCTCTTATAGACACTTTTTTAAAATTGCAAACTTAAAATATTTTAGAGTGTCAAATTAATAGAATCCAAGTTCTACAGAGTTTCGAGATGCATGCAGGACATGGATCCAGGCATTAAACCTGCTTCTCAAAGACCTCAAAGGCACTGTAGAGAGCGCACCGGAGTAAAACCAACAATGAGTAGTCCTCTTTTTCGTTTGTTTTTAATAAATATTTTACTCACACTCCTAGGGCCTTCTCAGGATAAGTACGGAAAGAGGTCTCTCCCCACCAGAGTGGAGGAAACAGGCTAAAGTAACACTCACATAAGCATGAAGGACAGTGGCTGTTCCATTGACTGAATCTTCTTTGTCTCTAGAAACTAATTCCAGGCAGAGAAAAGTTACTACCGGTGATGAAGGCACTACTCTCTGAACCAGTTCAACTCGATGCACGTTACCAAACCGCTGGGCAAAACCAGACCAACTTACTTCAAAGGTGAAAGACATTTCAAGAAACTCCAGACAGCAACCCACACTTAGGTGCCAGGCAGCTGAAGCACCCTTTGTGCAAAAAGTCCACTAATTTCAGTGTCTCTTCAACAAAGGTGGCAAACTAGTGACTAAACATTGAATAATCACATCAGGAAGATGCCACCCACCCGCTAAATCCATGATTCACTAATAAGCAGGTTCAATGCAATTCATAACTTTAAAGAATGAATTACCAAAGCTTCACAACCCCCCCCCCCAGATGTAAAGCTGCAATGTAAAAAGCAAACATTACTTATAACCCGACAAGCATTTTTACTTTGGACACCTATGGATAGTCTCTCTTCCTCTAAAATCAATCCCCCCCACCACCCCCGCACAATCTCACCTTGAATCATTTACATGCCCGAAGACAAACTCCAACTCAGTTCCACAAACTGAGTGAAAAGTCCTTGGAGCTAGGAACGTCTTAATTCTTTTCCAATGTAAAAATGCGCTATTAAAAAAAAAAAAAAAAAAAAGCAAACAAACAAAAACTTCAAACGCTAAAGTACTTCTCATTCTGTTCTTCTAACATCTCCAAAACTCAATTCAATCCCCAATGAGATAGAAGGTAGAAACTCGAATAATGCTTCAGAGAAAGATCAACATGTGTCACAGATTCCCTCCCAGCTTGTTCGCCTCTAAGGCAGTTGATTCCTTTGTTCCTTCAGACTGAACACCAACTCTTGATTAAAATTTGGAAACTACTTTGGAAAGGATGTGATGGTCTGTAAATATTTCCAAGGCAACCCTTCATAAAATAACAACATTCACTAGTAGTAGGAAGAGGACGCAGGTAGAAGAGAAAAAAGAAGCCTCCTAAAGCTTCCCAGGACCTGCACCGGGCTCCCCCTAAATGCGAACCCCGTTTCTGACCCAGAGGTAAAGTGATGGTTGAGGCCTGGGGTCCAAGGGGCCTCGCCCTCTGCAGGGGAAGGACAAGCACCGACGGGCCGGGCCCTGGGGTCTGCCTGGAGCCAGGGCGCTCCGGCCCCTTTTCCTTTTCACTTTCCCTGGTCCGGGATCCAGCGAGCACCGAGCAGGGAAGCACCCGAGCGAGAGGCGGGGAGCTGCGCCCGGAGCCGCCCAGAACGCCCGGGGCGGCGAGACCCAGAGCTGCAAGGCGAGAAGGGCTCCGGGCCGAGAGAGCAGCCGAGCAGGGCACGACCCTGGCCCGGACCCCCAGTATCCGGCCCGGCTCCGGGGCCACCAGGCGGCCGCCCCACGGCCCAGGACCCGCACGGACCCGCCAGTGAGCCCGGAGCCAACTCCCCAACTTGCGGCCCCGCTGCCCGAGCCCCCCGAGTTCCCGGGGAGACTCGAACACCGCAGGAGAGGCAGGATTTCCCCGGAAACCACCCCCACACATCGCCCGGCCGCCGAGCCCACCGTGCTGTCTGCGTCCGTTCCCGCAGCAGGCAGCCCCGGCCCGACGCCCCGACGCCCCCGCGGCCCTGCCTGCCAACGCCGTCGCCGCCGCCGCGGGCCGCGCTCCCGGGTCGTTTCCGGCGGCGCCAGCGGCCGCTCCTCTGAGCCCCCCGGCCGCGGCCGCCACTCACCCGAGGCCGCCGCGGCTCCGAGCCCCGGGCTCCGGCAAGCTCACTCCGCCTAGGCGCCCCGCCGCCCGGTCCTCCCCCGGCGCCCCGGCGAGCTCTTTCCTCCGACCAGCAGCGCTGCTGAGCGCAGCAGCAGACGCGAGGCCACTGGCTGGCGCGCGGGCGTGGGGCCGGATCGTCCCTCCGCCTCGGCCGCCTTCTCCTCCTCCTCCTCCGCCACCACCGCCGCCGCCTCCCGAGTTCGGGGCTCTGCTGCAATGTCTGCGAGGCTGACTTTGAGCGCCTCGCTCGCCACCCGCCCGCAGCCGCGCTCCTCCCTCCGCCGCCGAGTCCGCCGCGGCCCAGTCCCTCCCCTCGCCGCTCCACGCCATTCAGCTCTTCAGCCAAGTTTCTTAACCCTTTTCTCCCCCGCTTTCCCATTGTGGCCGGGGCGGGAGGCAGGAGCCCGGGTCCCGGCAGCACGCGGGAGCCGAGGAGCCCCCCTCGGTTGGCTGTTTTCCTCCTAGCCCGCCCTTCGGACTGTCGGGCGGGGGCTGCGGGAGGATCGCGGTGGCGGGGAGAGGTAGCTGCTCCACGCGCTCGCGCAGTCCCCCGCGGCTCCCGGCTCTGTCCAGCCGCCCCCACCGCCGAAGGCGCCGGGACAGCTCGTCCCAGGGGCCCTGGGCATCGAGCTCATTCCACAGGGCAAATGCTCGCCTTGGGGGCACAGCCCGGGGACCCGAACGCCCGGGGTCCCCTCCTGGGTGCTGACGCCTCAGGAGCCCCCTCCTTCCATTTCACCCCAGGACACGCGTCCCCTTGGCCCCTTCTCGCCACCCCCAACTTCCACCACCTTGTAATCTGTGTGTCTTGCTTTAATCTTGGGGGACAGGGGCACTAACTGCAGGTCACTTGGACCCCACGCCCAGCACGTAGGAGGCACCCAGGGATTAAATGCGGAGTGACTCCCAGAGGAAAACTGGGAAGGAGACCTGAGGAGTGCTCCGTTCGGCTCCCCAGACGGACGGAGGACCCAGGAGCATGGTTTTTCTTCAGCTGCTTTGTCACTGCGAAGTCTCCAGCGGAGTCCGTCAGCGAATCTACATCATCCCCGGGAAGAATCTGACCCGACCAGACAAGGCAAAAGGCACAGGGCTGCCACTTCTTCAGTAGCTCTCCCCGGTTCAGGCTCCGAATAAGAAATAACAATTACATCACGAGGCTGGGGCGGCAGCGCGGTGGAGCCTCTTGGTTTCCTGCAGCCAGATCTCGCTGAACCCGCCTCTAAATTGAGGGGGATAAGGATTGGTGAAGAGAGAAAGTGGAGGGAGGAGAGAGTCATACGAAACCGTAATTTCCCCTTTCTCCCTGTATTTGCTGTTTTAAAATCTTATCCTCAGCGCTCCTCAGACATCTAACTAGAACTATTAACACCCCCTCAACACCTCCCCAGATGTCAGGTTTCTTTTTGACTACTAGCATCTAGCATTTAGTAACTCGCCATGAAAAACAAAATTACCGGGGGAAATGAGTACCGTTGCTGAAATTGTTTTTGCTTGCTCCAAAACGCTAAAGTGCAGCTTAGCCTCCCTTTAAACTCCGAAATGGCATGCCTGTTTTAAAACACTTATTACACAAAACAAGTGAGTGGATGAGGCATTCCATTCTTCTGTGTAGGAAGCCTTGTGAATTCTATAGCATTTGAAAATAGAGTTGCTGGTACACTTAAAAAAAAGAACTATCCAAGTCATAAACAGTATTCTATGCCTGTTATGTAATGGCTGTGCTGTGCATTTAAAATGTCATTTAACCTTTACAAATATGAATGAGAGTTCTGGAATACCTTCACAATCTGAAAAGTGAAAGCAATTTTTCAAATTAATTCTTAAATCCAGCCCGTAGCACAGTGCTGGGTACATGGTAGGTTTATTTTGCTCCATGGTGATACTGCATTTTAGAACAATTCTTTTACATCACTCTGGTGGTTGATTCAACTGTGCAGTCTGTCGCCCTCTTATACAGTTTAGACCTCTTATGATAGTTTGTTATTTGCATATACCACCGTTTGAAATCTGTTCAAGACAACTTGGTAAAGTCTGCTGTTCTATAGCATAACATTAACCCAGGATTGATGCAAAGCCAAGTCTTCCAATTAAGTGATGATCAGCATAATTGGAGCTTGGCTCTTTAAGGAGTCAAACTTGTTTAAAAATAAAAAAAAGTCAAACTCGTTTTAACTCTTGTACAAATGTTTTCTATGTATTATAAATATTTCTGTTTTCTAAAACAGTGTGGCTTTTTGTCGAAATTCTGGGTTAATTTTATTTAAAGTGTTCATTATGTAGTAGGTTATAGTGGATTTAGCAACTACGTCCAGTTCCTGCTCTTTATCAGGCTTCTTCCAAGGTGTTAAGGCTGCTCCCTGGAGGTATATAAGCCGTCAGTCTCTGCCCTGAAAGACTCTGGGATACTGGGACTGAGTGATTATCTCTGCCCGTTGTAGTTTCTCTCCCCCTTCTCTAACTGACAATCTGGTGTCTTTTCTCTCTTTTGCCAGCATGCCTTGCCTCCAACATTCTCCTCCTCTTCTGATTGGCAGCTGCTAGTCTGGTGAGGTCTGAGAATCCAGATAGCCTCACTTGTCACAATACAGTCTAAAGTAAAACTGAGTGGGTTCCCTGGAAGGAACTAATGTGCTCACCAAGGAGTAAAGCACGTGAACCTTAGTGCATAGATTCTGTGACACATTTGGACCGCTCAACTGTTGCTCTGAAAATATTCTTTTTGCTTCTTAGCAAGAGTTTTAGATGATTGCAGTTGGTAGATAAACAACCTCCTAAGTCAGGTTATATCAAGTTTTGGTCCTGCCCTCCAACATTAGTGTTAAAAAAGTCTCCTGCAATATGTTAGGTGACTTAACAAAGCTGCTCACCTCATTATTAAGCTCTCTTCTCAACCTCACAGAACTCCAATCATTGAAATCCTGAACTCTTTTTGGTAGTGCATTAGTGTTAAGTAAAGTGCACACCTTTTGCAGAATTCATTTTTACTTAATCATTCTAATTGTGTTGGGGCTATTTTGTTGTTCTTTGTTTTTTTTTGAAAAAATCAATACCTAAGTTTCCTGGCTAAGAGAGTCATTGCAAGGATACTGGGGCATATATGTAATATAAGAATGCCTATTCAGTAATTTGCGTAGTGAAGACAACTCTCATATAACCAATCGTGATGTGAAAAAGACACCCTTGAGCTTATATACTTAAACACACAAGTAGGTTTACAAACCCTGGGGTTCCTGTGGGCTCAGAGACTTACAGTTCAGACTCAATATGTTCATCCCCCACAAAGAAGGCATCTGGGAGACGCGTGCTTATGATGTGCTCCCTGAGTCTGTCCTGCTAGAGCATTGTTCACACCAGTTGGTGACTGGATGTTTAACCATTCTAAGTTCAAGTACTACAGCCCCAGGGGCCATATCCCTCTCGTTCACATTTGGGTACCTCCATCACTTATCCCTGGCACACTGTGTGTGCCAGCGGTAGCCATCAGGTAGATATTGGACAAGATACTGTCATAGCCCACAGGACAGGGTCTTTAATTCTACTTGGGGTTCAGGTGTGGGGTAAGGCAATTCAGGGAAAGTTTTACAGAGAACAGAGTGCTTCAGCTGGCCATTCATAGGTAAGAAGAATTTGCCAAGTAGGCAAAGTGGAAAGCGGTTCTCAGAAAAGGAAAAGACTCTTTAACAAGTAGCAAAGTATGAAGAAAACAAAAATGGCCATTGAGAAGTATTGAGCCCACTTTCTACACTATGAACTAGTGTCTAGTGAACTATGACAGCTGACAAAAACATTCAAATGGGATCTCAATGTAGTTAGGTTGTTACCATCTCTCAGTCTCTTAGAGAAGCACTGTCCAATAAAAATACAAAGCTAGCCGTAAATGTGAGTTACAAAGGTACTTTAAAATTTTCTGATAGCCAATTGTTTTAAATACAAAGAAACAGGTAAAATTAATTTTAATAATATATTTCACCTATGATATCAAAAATACCATTCTGTGTGTACACACATAAAAATTATTCATTAGATATTTTACATTCTTTCACGCTAAGTTTTTAATATCCAGTGTGGTTTTTATACTCCTAACCTATCCGGATTTGGACTAGTCACCCTCAAGTGCTTAATAGCCACATGTGGCCAGTGCAGCTCTAGGGGACAAATGAAGTCTTTAATAGTACAGTTAAAGGAAGATTTAAGATGAAAATCTAAATCTTGTGAAATCTGTGATTTTATTTGTGTTGATTACAGGTGTTTAGCTATGTTACAAAGATCACTTTCTTGTGTCTAAGCTTTTATGGCAATTATAGAATCAGCAAAGTTTACATTTTATGTACTGTGTCTTCATTAACCATACTGTAGTTACAGCTACTTCTAGTTCTAATAACTCTGGTGGTAGACTGTCGTGTAAACTGGCTTTATAGCAGGAATAAAACTCTATAAATTTGGGGTTGAATAAACTTTAAAAAAATCTTCCTTAGAACACAGAACTACCCCTACGCTATTACTATCAAGCATCTTCCTGGCAATAGAAGCCTAAGATTTTGCCCTTCAATTCTTCCATTCCCAGTTACTTGTAGAGTATAAATGTACCCCAGTCTTTGTTTGAGGCAGTGACCTGCCGGAAGCTGCAGCAGTAAGGATGTGCTGCAGTGCCCTGAGTACTGAGAAAGGTCTGAAGAGCTAAGATGAAGATGTTTAAACGCCCTGTCTGCAGGTTACTGTGCAGTTTTCCATAATGAGCCTGGAGCCCTTTTACTTTCAGTGGGGCATGAGTGCCAAGGACTGGCAAAATGAGGACACTCAGTTTCTACAATAAAATGAATCCTGAAAGCTGGATCTTTTTTTTTTTTTTTTTTTTTTTTGCTTTTTAGGGCTGTACCTGCGGCATATGAAAGTTCCCAGGCCAGGGGTCAAATTGAAGCTGCAGATGCTGGCCACAGCCACAGCCACAGCCACAGCAATGCAGGATCTGTGACCTACACCACAGCTCCTGGCAACACCAGATCCTTAACTCACTGAGCAAGGTCAGGGTTCAAATCTGCATCCTCATGGATCCTAGTCGGGTTCGTTAACTGTTGAGCCACGAAGGGAACTCCAAAAAGCTGGATCTTAAAAACAAAACAAAACAAAACAAAAACCCTGACAGTGATTGCATACAAGCATTTAAAAGTGTGTAAGGAAAGGGCAGATACTTTAATGGAAGGCAAACATGGATGCTCCTCAAACAAGAAATGTCTGGTATAGTTAAGCAGTACAAAAAGCCAATAAATCCCAATGAAACTAAGAAAAACCTGTCGATTTTGATGCCATATCAACTTAATAAAATTTACAACTGAAAGTAAATATTGCTATAACTGGATCACCTTGCTCTATACCTGAAATTAACACAACATTGTAAATCAAATGTATTTCAATTAAAAAAATAAAAATTAAGAAAAGAAAGCAAATATAACATGGAATCCTATCCTTTCACATAGAAATGGGTCAAGTAGATCTCATTAAGCATTCTTATCATAAATGAACACAAAATTTATTTTCGGGATTTCACAAATATACATTTGTATGATAGTAAATCAATTGGGTAAAACATAATCTCATCCCTTTTAAGTAATTTTATTCAGATAACCTTCAACTAAAGCAAAGTACATAAATTCAGCCCTCCATATCTATAGATTCAACTAACCACGGAAGGAAAATATTCTTTAAAAAATTCCAGCAATTTTCAAAAAGCAAAAGCCAGCATCTATTTACACAGCACTTAACATTGTGTTTACAACTATTTACATAGTATTTACTTTGTATTAGCTGTTATAAGTAATCTAGAGATTAAAGTATATGGGAGAATGTTTCTCAGTTATACGCAAACACTACTGCCAATTTATATAAGAGACTTGAGCATCTGAGGATTTTGGTTTTTGTGGGAGGTCCTGGAACCAATCCCATGCAGATACCAGGGACAACTATATGTGTTTTTCCAAATTATTAAGGATTCTCTAGGAAAGAAAGCGATAAAACATGATATAACTGAGAATAACCAGGAAAAAAAAAAGAAAACATGATTTATCCTTACCATTTATGCAGATGTTTGACCCTCAAAAGACATAGACATAGACTGACCAATTTGTTTTAGATTTGTTTAGCTTGAGAAGCATGAAATTCTTTTTTTTTTTTTGTCTTTTTGCCTTTTCCAGGGCTGCTCCTGTGGCATATGGAGGTTCCCAGGCTAGGGGTCTAATCAGAACTGTACCAGAGCCACAGCAATGCAGGATCTGTGACCTACACCACAGCTCACGGCAACGCCAGATCCTTAACCCACTGAGCAAGGCCAGGGATCGAACCCAAAACTTCATGGTTCCTAGTCGGATTCTTTAACCACTGAGCCATGATGCGAACTCCCATAAAATTCTTATATAGTTTCTTTTTCCACAAAACCAAACTAAAATTACCCTCACCCTCAAATATACACACACATGCACACATACACCCACACTCCCTAAGATTTCACACAATTCAATGCAAAAAGAATAGTCTTTTCAATAAAAGGGGTTGGGACAACTGGATGTCCATACAGGAGAGAATTAAATCTGACCATTTATTTACACCATACACAAAAATCAACTCAAAATGGATCATAGACCTAAATGTAAGAACTAAACTACAAAACTCTTAGAAGGAAATATAGCAATAAATCTTCATGAATTTAGTTGGGCAAAGCCTTCTTAGATATGACACAAAAAACATAAGTTACAAAAGGAAAAAGAAGGATGTTAGATTTAAATCAAATTAAAATCCTTTGTGCTTCAATGGACACTATCGGAAAAAAAAAAATGAAAAGAAAACCCACAGAATAGGCAAAAAATTTTGCAAATCATATATCCGTAAGAGACTTCTATCTAGAATATGTAAATAACACTTACAACTCAATAATAAGACTAACACCTTCATAGTTTTAAAAGAATGAAGGCCTTGAATGGACATTTCTTCAAAGAATATATACATTAAGCACATGGGAAAATGCTCCATATGGTTAGCAATCAGGGAAATGCAAATCAAAACCACAGATTGATATCTTTTCGCACTCACTAAAAATGGCTGTAATAATATTTTAAAAAACAACAGATAAGAACAAGAGTTCATGAGACTGTAAAATAATTGAAACCCTCAGACACTGCTGGTAAAAATTTTAAATGTTGCAACCACTTTGGAAGTAAGTCAGGCTGTTCATCAAAAGGTTAAACGTAGAATTACGTATGATCCAGCACTTCTACCCCTAATTATATACTCTAGAGAAATGAAAACTTTATCTCCACACAAATACTTGTACATTAATGTTTATACCAGTACTCTTCATTATATCAAAAACAGGAAACACCCAAATATCCATCAACTAATGAACAGATAAATAAAGTGTAGTACAGCCTTATGATGAAATGTTACTCTGCAATAAAAAGGGAGTGAAGGACCAATATATGCTTCAACATGAATGAACTTGAAAAGATTATGCTGAGTCAAAGAATCCAGGAACAAAAGGCCATATGCTGCATGATTTCACTTATATGAAATATTCATAATATGCAAACCTATAGAGACGAAAAGTAGAGTAGTGATTACCTAGATCTAGGGAGGGATTTGGGAAGAAATGGGGATTAACTGCCAATAGAATATCTTTTTGGAGTGATAAAAGTGTTCAAAATTGGCTGTCATGATGTTTGCACAACTCTGTTGACATACTAAAAATCATTGAATTATACACTTTAAATGGGTAAGTTGCATGGTATGTAAATGATATCTAAATAATGTTTTTAAAATATTTTTTAAAACCAAAATAAACATTGAGTTCCCGTCGTGGCTCAGTGATTAACGAATCCGACTAGGAACCAAGAGATTGAGGGTTCGCTAAGTGGGTTAAGGATCTGGCATTACCGTGAGCTGTGTGTAGGTCACAGATGCAGCTCAGATCTGGGGTTGCTGTGGCTGTGGCGAAGGCAGGCAGCTGTAGCTCCAAGTAGACCCCTAGCCTGGGAACCTCCATATGCCTTGGGAGCAGCCCTAGAAAAGACAGAAAACAAATAAACCAAAAAAACCCCACTAAAGAACCTATCTTCTCATTTTGAAAAAAAGAACTTTGATGTTATCAAAAAATTAGTCTACAAATGTTTTCTTAAAATACTACAATTCAAGGTAACTTTGCTTGATATGATTTGCCGAAAATCGGGAAAATTACTTGTTGGAAATTAACTTTGTGGCTGCTTTATGACTCTTAAATGACTTAGTACAGTAAGGGTGAAAGATGTTTTATCTGGACAGCTTAAGTGTCAGTAATTTCTTATGCCCCATACTAAGAGGTGTGTGAGTGTGTTCGTCCATCAGTGCTAATATGGAATTCCAGATGTGACCTAGGAAGAGAATCCTGGATAAACAGCATATACCATCCATGTCCCAAGAAGGTAGGCTTATACCAGCTACATAGCTCAATAATTTACAGTAGTAACTACTCTTACAAAGCTAAATGATTTATCCTGTTAGGTAGTTCAGTGTATTATATTTCCTAAAAGCCAGATATATGAGAAATCTAATTCCAATTTCTATCCACTTGTAACCATATATGGCTGCTAGTTAGAGAGACAAGAGCTAACAGTTAACTTCTAGAAGCTGATTTTTCACCAATGTAAGAAAAGTCCCCAAATGCATTCTGGGGGGATGGTTTGATGATACCAATATCACTAAGCACCCAGATTACTTCTATGCTGTCATTGTTAGCTCTTGACTTTCATCCTAAAGGCTGCCTCCTGATGTTAGCTGGCTACTGGTGTTCTAGCCATCAAATCTGCATTCCAGGTAGGAAGAATGTGGGTGGCTTACCTCCTTTTAAAGGAATTTTCCTGAAAGGTCCATCCAATGACTCCTGCTAACATCTCATTGGATGTATCCAGTGGGAGTGCATGGTATACAGCATTTTAGCTAAAAGTAATGGTCAAATAAAATCAAGATATTTTTCTGAGGAAGATGAGACTTGCTATTTAGTGGGTATAGTAGTTACCTCATGCTGCATAACAACTCACCACAAAAATTAATAACTTGAAACAAGAAACACTATAACCTCAAAGTTTCTTGTAGGTAAAGAATTCAGGAACAGCTTAGCTGGATTGTTTTGAGCCAAGGTATCTCATGTGGTTGCCATCAGGATATTGGCAGGGTCTGCAGTCATCTGAAGTCTTGCCTGGAGGTGGAAGATCCAATTTCAAGAAGACTCCCTCACAAGGCTGTTGGCAGGAGGCCTCAGCTCCTCACATGGCTGTTGGCTGGAGGCCTCAGGTCGGCCACATGAACCTCTCTACAAGCTGCTTGAGTAGCCCAATGATGTGGCGGCTACCTCCCCCCAGAGCGAGCTATCCAGGAGAAAGCAATGATGAAGTCACAGTGTCCTTTATGACCTGATTTCCTAAGTGACACCGAATACTTCCACTTTATTCTATTAATTAGAAGTGAGTCACTAAGTTAATTCCATGCATAAGGGGAAAGTCATCTTGAAGGGACAAGTATCAAATAATTGCAGACAAAGTTTAGAACCTCCATAGTAGGCTGTTAGCAATTTTCTGTCATAGTCTGCCTTTTGGGTTTTTCAACCCACCATGGACCCCTTTGTTTTCATAAATAGAATGATCTTACTTTCTCTCCAAGGGATTGAAACACAAGTCTCTTTCTGTTACTAGTGTTTCAGAAACAGATATGCAGCCATCTCTAAGAGGCTCAGAGGTGACTCAAAGACTGGCAACCAATAAACTAAAGACATGTTTTCAGCTACCAGCACACATAAGTTTTCAGTGATGGAGGAGAAATGGATCATTGAATAAATGTCTCTATTTGGAAAAGGGAGGAATGAGAACCATACATTAATCACATTCCATAGTAATAATCAAAACCTACTGAGCAGGAATAACCAGGACTCTCTGCCCTAGCACTGCAGGAAGTTCTTTTGTTGACCAACGGGGAAACTCTTAGTTCTTTCTTTTGAATGTTATCCTTCGTGCTTTGTCCTCTGTTGCTCCTGGATCTGCCCCTGGGAGGTTCATCCTTGTCAATTCTCTTCAACATATATATTTTTGGAGGGCAAAGGGGAGGATGCCCCTCTTGAGCTTTTGTGAACTTTGAAATATTAGGGCACAGGGATTATTTTAAAGTTTTAACAATCACAGACTGTTGTAGACCAAGTTTGGGGTTTCTTTGAGAAGATAATTCCTCCAAACACTTAGCAGACTTGATTTGTTTCCATTCTATTCCATGTACAAACTGCCATAGCCAAAAGTCTTGTCCATACATGGTTTTTGAGCCTATAGACTCTCATCTTTTATTTACTGGGCTCTGTTCTCTCCCCATCCCTTTGGCCCTTAAATTAATGGTAGCTACCTTGAAAGCCTCTGAAATAATAGGCTTAGATGGGGAAGCAATGCAATTCATCATCTCTTGCCAGCAATATCGCTGCTGCTTTATGACAAAGCGAGAGACTTACCTCCTGCTAAGACTATAGTTTCATGGCTACAACTTAAAATTTCTTCAAGTTCAGATATAAAAGTAGATGAGTTTTTCAGCATTGCAAGTTCTAAATCACTGGACTCTCCATCAGTGTGGTTAGTGGGCATGGGCAGAGAATGCCTCCCTTAGCAAATCTTTTCTTCATTCTACCTCTCCTTCCAAAAGAAGGTTCTAGTTTGACCTCATCTAACTCATAAGATTTTGCTAAAAATAGCAAAAACAAACCACCTACCAATACTACAAATTAGTTCTACTATTTGCCTGAATGCATACCCTTAGTCACTAGACATCCTGCTTTTTAAGGTAAGCAAAAGATTGATAGATTAACCAAATATTTGGCTACCACATTCAAACTAGACCCTCACCATTCATCCATTACCCAATTGCTTCTACTAAATTGGTGTTACTTGTAGTTTTCAGCATCTTGTTTCTGGTACCAGTTACTACTTAGGCCATGGTTCATGGTTTCAGAAAACAAAATTAACTTTTTCTAGTTTAAGCAGAAAAGGATTTATTACAATGTAATAGACAATTTACAACGTTTTTGCTGGGATCTAGGACCAGGTTTGGATGATCGTAGAAGAGATGTCCAGCTGTACAAAGGGATGGCCAAGTGGAAATTCCACTCATCATCTGCCACTTAAAAACTAATGAAGATACAGACTAAATCCTAGATCCTCCATTACAGTTCTGTAGAAGAACCAAACACTTCAAACCTTTTAGTTGCTAAAACAGCCCCATAGATTCTGTCTCGTGATGTTCATATTCACCTTTCTTGTCTTATAGAGGTGCATCTGGTTGCTGGAAACCAGGTCGCATGTGAAACTCTAGCTTCACCTGAGTCTGAGAAATGTCTATAACATTTAGCTTTCCAGAATTTGGTAACCAGGAAAGCATGCTAGAAAGAGATGGAGAAGTATTTAGGGTCATTCTGCAGTATTTACCAGTAGACAAAGGGCTATTTCTGAGTTTCAAGTACATTTTAATTAACAAACTGAAATTTGAGGAAACTCTTAACCATATATACAATAAAACTGATAAACAACATGAATTATGTTGACCCAGTATGGTTTCCATTTGTTTTAGGGTTCTTTCCTTGTTTGCTTTGTTTTTGTCTTTTTGTTATTGTACATTGACCTACCTTTCTACTTTAAAGTCAGTAATAACATTTCAAAAGTATTTGATATATATCCCTTTATGCAGATGAATCAATAACTGCTCACTCTCCCACCCTTTTATATTTTAATAATGTGCACTTCTTTGTTAACCCCAGTGGGGTAACAGCAAAGCTGATATGAATGCCTGAGGAATAGGACTGTGTGGTGGTAAGAAAAAAATCTCACCTGGAGCTGAAAATGAGTTCAAATCAAGGGAGAAGGCGAAGTGAAGTGTCCAGTAGAGAGCAAGACCCAAAGTTTCTGAAGCACAGAAGTATTCTAGATTGTTAAAATCAATGATAACATCCAATGATCATTAAATTAGGGTGAATTTTGTATTAATTATATGTCATTGTACAGTTGATCACCACTATTAACCAGTATACTATATCATGTTTATGTTGGGATACAGAAAATGTACTTGCTCTTGGAAAGAGCATTTTTGGTTTTAAGGAAGAAGGATCTATGCAATTAACCTGAGAGAAAAGGAACTTCTATGGTGTAACATGTGTGGAATCTAAGAAAATGTCCCCCCCCCCCCGATAATCCTCGGGAGAACAGTACCTTTGATCCTGATGCTCCACCCATAATGTGCTTTTGTTCTCCACTTGTTCAGACTCTCTATTGGTTCAGTTCTCCAAAGAGAAAGATTAAGTTTCGACCCCACCAGAGGATCCCTCCTGTTATGGACAAGTTTCCACCCCTGGTCTATCAGCCAGAGCCAAGAAATGAAGGTGAGGGAAAAGTTCACCTTGTTCAAAGGATTGACATTCCCAAGACTGTGAATAGGGCTGATAAAACTAGAAGGGGGAAATGGGGTGTGGTAGATCAATAAACTGATGTTTCTAGGGCAGTCATTATCTTTTACACCATGTAAATTAAAACTCGTAGCATTGTAATAGCATCATTAATCTTATTTACAAACTGTGTTCACAAATTAATGTGTATGATTCTTATATACGAAATACATTAAACATATTCAGTCTTTCACCAATAATTTATTGATTTCCTCGTTAGTACCCAGTGTTACACTATATCAAGTTCTCTTGATACCAGTTGAGCAAACCATAGTTACTAGCTTTGTGATACTCAAAGCAGGAGACAGCTAACATTTAGTTTGATATGTTCTTTAATAAAGGTTTGGTTAAGATGAGTGTTATAGGGAGAAGAGGCAGTCATTCATAGTTTGGGGGTTCAAGGAAAAGTTTCTTCCTTTGAGAAGTGATTCTTGAACTTGATCTTGAGTGATGAATTTACAGACATGCTCCCCCCTCCCATGGTCATTAACTGATTAGATTTTATAAAGCTACTTACTCTATGATCCTGTCATCAAATCCTATTTTGTAGGTGTTGTTGCCTTTCAGGGAGCTTCACTGATTGTCAATGTGTCAATATTTAGGGCTAAAATGGTATTTTATCAATTAGAAGCAGATTCAGATTCCTCCCATGGGGTAAAATTTGTTTTGCTAATGCCAGATGGCTTGCATGCACATCAGAACTTTTCAGGTCTCTTTGTAGCGGTTGTCATTTCCATGATCTCTTCCTTGGTATCAAGCCAGCTTTAAACAAAGTCATAAAATATGTCAACCTTACCTTTGGTACCAATAAATGTTCTTTTTCTAACTCACTTCCAGTGCAACTTCATTGTAACATTGAATATTTACCTACCACTTTTCTTTCCAATATACACCATCAATTGTCTCATGTGCTACTAAGACAGAAGATTGCAATCGAATAATAACACAATGTTTTCTTACAGCATGGAATTTTAATCTTCTATTTATTGGAAGAACGATTTTAAACTTAATTATACATGGATTTCAAGAATCTTTTATCATTCTTTCTTACAGATAAAAGCGAAATATAAGTGAAATACATTCTTCAAAATATTCCTAAAATGTTTTCACATTGAATCTGTCTCCTGAGAGTCACTCTGGGACTCAAATCACTCAATCAGTGATTGATACATCACTCAATCACTGATGTCTATTTTTTTTTTAATGCGGTTTAACGTCATTTTACAAGTGAAGTACTGGATGTCCCCCAAATTTAATAACTTGTCCCAATGACAGAAGGCTAATAAGGAGTAGAGTTGGTACTATGTCTGGTAGAGTTGGGGCATTTTATTCATAATCCAAGTCTTTTTCCACTATTTCATGCTGCTTATCATCATGTTTCTTAGATATTCATAGACCTATCCCATTATTCTCAACCTGCTACCTATCACTTATTCTTAACTGTCAAAAAGTTTAATCCAACAGTTCACAAACTTTGCTCTAGAAAAATACCATATCAAGATTTTCTACCTTTCAAAATCAAATAATAGTCATCTTTTCCCTATATGCAAGTGAAAAAAAAAATCAGCTATCAGATAGTGTTCTAAATAAAAATTTTCTGATTTTTTTCTTTAAACCTAGTTTCTGCTACCATTTAACCATATTAGAATCTTGTTTCATAGGGTATTGAATTTGCACAAAACATAGTCATTTTCAGTTTACTATAGTAACATTTCAGGGTGTTATAAAAATATCTTTGCCACGAGTGTTTCATTCCTTGAACAAATATAAAAACCTCCAATTTCACTCATTCTCCTAAAAGTCTGCCCTCTTCCAGAGACATAGATATACCAATGGCTCAGATACACTAATTCCTATCAATACATTGGAAAATTATTTGTTGAACTCCTCAGAGGAGCTCTTAGAAAATTCGCAAGTAGTGAATTGAAAAACAGGAATTCAAGACACTCCATAGGGCGAGGAAGGGGTTATTTTTTTTGCGAGTTCAGCCATTTTCAGATTTCTTCAATTATGTAATGTGAACAGGGCATTCTAATTTTAGGATAGCCTTACCTGTGATCAACACTTTTTTCTAGCCCCTTTCGAGAGAAGTAGCTCAATCCTGCATCAAAGAACCAAATTTACACTTTCTTTCTACCCAGGAAAAAGCTGATGCACTTAATTAATCTTTCCAGGAAGCCAGGCAGACTCTCACTACTTCATTGCATTGTATGTTCAAAGCATGTATAATTTAATCCTGTTTGAATGATGTGTGAAAGAGAATTGACATAAAATAGCAAGAAAGCTCTGAAGTGAACTGAGCTATATAATTTGGGCAGCAGCATTCTTAATATCACCTTTAAAGAAACTTGAAATATATTTGATGGTGGGAGAAATTTTAGTATAGGTTTGAAAACTATCAAACAGCATCTGTTGCCGTCTCCATTTTGATTAAAACATGCTCACAGGGAAAATAGTGGTTTGTCTGTTGAGTCAAACACTAATGAAACATTTGCTACAATAATCTCTTTAATTTGGACAACATTTGGCAATAAAATGCACTCATTGGATCATTTGCCTGTATTTTGATCCTGTGGAGTTAACTGAGCACAGCTAAGTCTAATATGGTAATGGGCTCTTTGTTAAAACCTGGGCATATGCATTTCTCATGCTCTATTGTGTTCTACTCTGGTGAAGAGAGATAAGAAATGTTATTGTGATGGCATTAAAGGTTTCTCATTGGCATATCTAAATACCATGAGCCTGAACTATCTCATTTGGTCATGGCTATTTCCATATATCTTATGGATCAAAGGCACCATGACTATAAAGCTCAGGTGAGTAATAAGGATTATCGATATTAATCAAGCCATCACAAAAAGAGTTGATCATTAATATTCAAATACAAGGTACATGCTTTTTGAATTAGCCTATGGTAGTTAAAGTGAAAACACAAAACTTACGGCATGTGAAACAAAATAAATCCAGTTGCAGTTACTAGTAGAAAATAGAAATAACACACATTGGTACTAACACAGTGATTTTATAGAAATTTGACTGATCGTTTTCGAATTTGAGTTGATTCTTGTTTCTAAATCATTGTTTTACATGTGATGCATATGCGTATTTGAGTATACATACGCATACTCATCACCCCCCACACACACACACACAAATACACAAACATATTATGATGGGCTCTGTGTTAACATCTACCATTGCAATAAACTGGGTAAGTAACTAATGAACAAAAATAAAAACAAAATGGCTATCCTTTCAGCTTCCGGCCCCTTGAGAAACCAGAAGTGCCATTCACGTATGCATACTTGAAAATACTGACCTGTCCATGCCCTTCCAGAAGATAAAAGTGGCTAGATCCTGATGTTGAAAGCCTTTGTTGGTTTCGGGGTTTTGTACTATTAAAAGAACAGCAAAGTGATGACCTTTTTAGTGGCTTATGCCATTACTATAGCCTGAGATGGTCTTCCATTTATTTTTGTTTATCAAAAGACAGTCAGCTCAAATACATACTCTCTACATAAAACTTTCCTTTCTCTGTAAGGTATTTCTTATACTTCTTTGTTAGTATTTACTTCATCCAGGCTTGAATATGGCCAAATTTCCAAATGCCCTATACCCTGTTAGACTGTGAGCTCCTGGAAGGCAGAGACTTTGTCAGATCTGGGAGCAGCTAGAGGTAATGTCAGTGGGAATAATGAAGATGACACAATATGTGGCAAGTGTGGCAAAGAAAAAGTTGCCGGCAGCTGTGACAGTGGCAATTGTTGAAGAATCAGAGAAGATGTGATGGAAGTGGAGCCAGAGGAGAAGTCAATGAGATTGGCCTTTGGTCTGTCCATCAAGAGCAGACTCAGATGCTGGGATGTTATTCCCATGTCGCTTCGCACATCACGGCTACCACTTAGAATTATTATCATTTTTTTGGCTTCTTTTTTTAGGGCTGCACCCTTGACATATGGAGGTTCCCAGGCTAGGGGTGGAGTTGGAGCTGTAGCTGCTGGCCTATGCCACAGCCAGGACAACACAGGATCCAAGCCGTGTCTGCTATCTACAATGCAGTTCACAGTGATGCCAGATTCTTAACCCACTGAGAAAGGCCAGGGATTGAACCTGCATACTCATGGAAGCTACTCAGATTCGTTTCCGCTGAGCCATGACAGGAGCTCCTAGAATTCAATTTTTGTTAGTTACATGTAATTGCATATTTTTAGAACACATTCTTTTATGTTGCACAAGTTATTAAAACTTACCTCTTAATGTTATTTCTCTGGAGGAACCTTTATCATTCTAACACTGGGTGCCAGATGCACAGCTTCCCAAGGATCATCTTAGCTGTGGGTCAGCAACTGAAGCACACTAGTTTTAGACAATAAACTTGTCAGAGATGCTACTTGTACAGCAGTTGATTGTTAAGAATCTACTTCTCTCTTCTTGGCCACCTATTCCTAGGGATTAGCACAGTACCTGCACATATGTAGGGTTAATTGAGTGAATAACAATAAATAATATTTATTTGGGGTTTATGTATGTCAGACATGGTGCAAAATACTATACAAATACCATGTACCGTTTAATGGTAGTTCCTGTTATTCCTATTTTATGGCTGAGCAAACTGAAACTTGAGAGATTAAATAACTTGTTCAAAGTTATACAACTAGTAAGAGGTGAAATTGGGTCTGAACCAAAGAAACTTACAGCCAATATATTACACTTCCCTATGCTAAGAGCATGCATAGATGAATGACTGTTCCACATAGAGACATAAGACATCACCATCATTCTCTTGGTTAGTGATGATCCAAGAGTACAAAATTGCTTATCGCAACTGCAAAGGCTTAGGACATAAGAGTTTGCTTATGAAACCATGACTAATTTTTGCTTATTTTTTACATGAACTTGGATGGAATGCTCAATCAAAAACTTCCAACTTTATTTTTAAACTTAACACATCTACATGATAAAAAGAAACTTAAGATGACAAGTATTTCAGCAAAGAATGATAAGCGAAAGACCAGATGCTACATATTTTCAGCTGCAAAAATATCACGAGAAGCCAGCTGTATCTTCTAAAATTTCATGATGTCATCATATGGCTTCGGGATCTATTTAGTTGGTTCGTAATCTTATTAGCTTATCTCTGTTTCCAGTCATGGCCTAGGATTTAATTGCATAGGTTTGTTTATAACATTGTTAGAATTAGAGTTCTGGTCTCATATTTCATGCAGGAAGCATCTTCCAGGATGGCGCACTAAAACTTGCCACCCTGCACAGCACCTAGCGACCCGCTGCAAACTGATGTCACTGCCCCATTTTTCTGGAGAGGTCATCGCTTCCTGGCATCAAGATATCACACAAATGACTCAGAGTTTTGATCTTGTTCAACTTTTCCCAAAAGTCCAAGTCCAGGGTGATGATTTCAAAGTATGATGGAAGCAAAGTGTTTCAGTTCAGCAAGTTTCAATGTCACAGTGAAATTTACCATATATTCCAGCCATCAGTTACACTGCCAGGTTCAGGGAGATTTCAGTTACATTAGGGATGGAAATAACTTTGCACTCCCACACCCCTACTGTAAGTTTCACTATCCCATCTCCTTGTCCCTCAGTTTTATTCTTTTTTTTTTATGCAGTCTCCAAACTACATTCTTTCACAGGTCCATATTTTCCTATTAGATAAACCAATGTTGGATATTTTCTGAGACTCCACATTGGGGTTAACTACTTTCAAAATGTTTGAATGTGAAATCACTAGCATTTATTATTGCCTATTAGAAAAGCCTGCCTCTCATGGCCCCACTAGAGCTTGGTTTCTAGGGAATGAATGGCAAGTTAGCTCTATTAGATCAGACCCACCTGTGTCTTACTGGCTGGTCAGACAAAAATGACACCATCTTTCTTTCCCTCAGCAACTTATATGAGTAAAACCAATTATTTAGGACTCTTTTCTCTACAATGAAAACTCAATTCAAACCTATATATGGGGGAAAACTGAAATTGATTAGCTTTCATGTAACTGAGCAGCCCAGGAGTAGGGATGTGTTCAGGTCAGGCTGGTTTAGGCAAGAGCTCAAGCAATGTCCCGTGGGTCCTGATTTCTTTCTATCCCCAGGGCAGGATGCGGCTATCCACTCCCGGTATGTTTGCTTCATTCTCATCTTCATTCTCATCTTCATTCACAGACACAAGATGGTAAAAACATCTTCTAACCTTCAAATTCCCCAAATTCCTAGTCCAGTAGAAAAGGACAAGTCTGACCCCTCAAAAGAGTAATTTGAATTCCCCCAAATCAGTGTTTTTGGCTTTGATTGGCCCAGCTGGGGCCATGGGATCACTGGGAACCAATGACTGTTGCCAGGAAGATGAGATGCTTTGATTGGCCCGTCCTGGATCACTTGCCACCTCTAGAGTCAAGGTAGCATTTTTCTGATTAGAGACCATAAGGGAGACTGGAGAGAGAACAGATTAAATGGAAAATAGTTACCAAAATAGGATGGACAGATATTGGGCTTCTATGAAATGGTATCCACTCATGAGTACCATTTCAGTTTTCCATCCTACTACTTCTTATTTTTGCAGGTTTTTCATTTCTTTCTTTTCCCAGTTCTTTTAACAAACACATTAAACAGTTGGGGTCTGATTTTTAGGGGGTGCTCTTTGCTTCTGAGCAGTCATCTTATATCGGGCCTTTCTGTATTCATTCTTTGGTCATGCACACTCCCCTTGACTTTGTTTTATGTATTATTACATTTTTGTTGTTTTTTTCTTTGCTTACTATTCTGAAACATCTTATTTCAATACCTGCTACTGTATTTGTTTCTGGACATTATAATGCTCAGATTTGGGGATAAATTGTGGATGTTGAATAAGTGGCCAGTAGATTTTTATGCAGACAATATCTTTTGATATCAAAAGATTAAAAAAAAAACACTGCTTCATAGTGAGTAGACTGCAAAGATGTGAAAGAATTAAGAATAACAAGAAAAAATAAATTAAAATGACTGAAATATCTCATTTTAATCACTAAACTCAACCTTTGCCTCATAAAGCCTTTTCCTATGTACAATTAAGAATAACAAATAAATTTATTGGAGTTTTGCCTCCCCTTTATGACTATGCCCACTCGAGCTGTTAATGAGCAGGAAAATAATTAAGAGGCAGGTGGCAGAGGAGCTAAGGATATGAATCAAAGAGACTAGATAATGCACAAGCTCAACAGTGAGTGCTAAATAATTGATACCTGGGTGGAGACAATACATAAACAGAGGACATGGACATACAGAGCAAAATATGATCGTTATTAAAGGTCTTTGGTATGCAATTCTTACAATGACGCAATACATGCTTTCGAGCAGATTCTAAACAAAATCTCCTAGAGGCCCTTGAATACATACATCTTTTTCATTGGGTAAAATAGCCATGAGATTGTAGGTTGGGTACTAAAGTCTGCCATGTATTTACTTCCACAAGGCCATCATATATTCCTATTTATTGACTATTTTCTTTCTTCCTTTCTTTCCTTCTTCCTTCCTTCCTTCCTTCCATCCTTTTAGGGCCACACCCACAGCACACGGAAGTTCCCAGGCTAGGGGTCCAATCAGACCTGTAGCCACTGGTCTATACCACAGTCACAGCATTGTTAGATCCGAGCTGTGTCTGTGACCTACACCTCAGCTCACAGCAATGCCAGATCCTTAACCTGCTGAGCAAGGCCAGGGATCAAACCCTTGGCCTCATGGATACTAGTCATGGCTGAGCCACAATGGGAACTCCCCTAATGACTTCTTAGTAGAGGTGCAATGTTTAAAACTGATAATATTTGCCTAAGCAACTAAATTCAAAAGATAAAGGATTCAGGAAAAGTAAATGTCTCCCTGTCCCTCAGATGCCCAGTTCCTCTCCGGTAAAACCCATTATTACCAGTTTCTTATATATTTTACTACAGACAATCTAAGCATCTGCAAACACAGGTACCTCTCCAAACATAAATGCATTATTATGCATACATTTATAAACATATTACTATGTACCTTACTTTTCCCCTTATAAATATATGTTACAAATTTCTGATGATTAAATTACTAACAAAGATGTTGAAGACCAAGTTTCTAATATGAATTCTACCATTTGGAAAAATAGTATAACTTCCATGATACTAGGCATGAAATAACTAAACCAAAATACCTTGACCAATAAGCACATGAAAATAAATACAAAATATGAAGCAAATGAGAAAATCCTCTTACCTGTTGAGTAAACAAATAATAATAACAACCAGGAGTTCCTGTCATGGCACAGTGGAAACAAATCTGACTAGGAACCATGAGGTTTTGGGTTTGATCCCTGGCCTTGCTCAGTGTGTTAAGGATCCTGCATTGCTGTGAGCTGTGGTGTAGGTTGCAGACGCGGCTCGGGTCTGGTGTTGCTGTGGCTGTGGTGTAGGCCGGCAGCTGGAGATCTGGTTAGATCCCTAGCCTGGGAACCTCCATATGCTGCAGGTGCGGCCCTCAGAAGACAAAAAAGACAAAAAAAAAACAAAACCAAACCATAATTTATAGTAATAATAAGGTATTATTACTTACAGTAATAATAAAGTCTATAATGCCTATTGTCAATTGCTGAAGCCAGAAACCTGGGAATGTTTTCTGATTTCTTTCTCTACTTCATCCACATTTAATCTTTTACTAAGGCCTGCCTTGTCATCCTCTAAGATATACATATTAAATATCTTCAGGATATAACTAAATTGTAAACAGATTCCTGACCCACATAAACCGTAAGATAATAAATATCTGTTGTTTTATTTTTAATTTTTTTTTGTCTTTTGTCTTTTTAGGGCCACACCTGTGGCATATAGAGGTTCTCAGGCTAGGGGTCTAACCAGATCTACAGCTGCCGGCCTACGCCAGAGCCACAGCAATGACAGATCTGAGCCGCATCTATGACCTACACCACAGCTCACAGCAACGACTGATCCTTAATCCACTGATTGAGGCCAGGGATCGAACCCAAAACTTCATGGTTCTTAGTCAGATTCATTTCTGCTGTGCCACTACAGGAACTCCAATGTCTGTTGTTTTAAACCATGATGGTTTGGGGATAATTTGTTAGACATGGATATTTAACCAATACACATCTAATAGCACCTTGTTTTTATAGTCATGGTGCTTTTTAAACTTTGTAATTGATTATTGTGATTTTTTTTAAGTTTATTATCTTCTCTTTTAAACTGCATAACCAGGATAGTAAGGTCTTTGTATGTTTGGTCCCAAAAGTTTGATAAAGTAGCATTTATCATAGTTCATGAAATTTATTTGTTGAGCAAAAGAATGAATACATGCATTGACATTCCATTGTGCTGCTGAAAGGGGGAGTGCAAACTGGTATATGCCTGTAATCAATAGGTGAGTTTATCATGTTACATCAAATGTCTTAGCTATGCAAATTCTTTGACCCAGTATTCTAATGTTAGGAATTTATCTTGGAATATAAAAATTTAACTGGAAGGAGTTTCCATCGTGGCTCAGTGGTTAACAAACCTGACTAGGAACCTTGAGGATGCTGGTTTGATCCTTGGCCTTGCTCAGGGGGTTAAGGATCTGGCATTGCCATGAGCTGCAGTGTAGGTCACAGATATGGCTGGATTCTGCATTGCTGTGGCTCTGGCATAGGCCAGCAGCTATAGCTCCAACTGGATTCCTAGCCTGGGAACCTCCTTATGCCACGAGTGCAGCACTAAAAAAGACAAAAAGACAAAAAAAATTTTTTAACTAGAATAATGTCTATTGTAGCTGGGATTCTAACAGCAAAATAGTGTAAATAAAAGATTACAGTATGGCACATCCCCTGTATCTATTAAAAATGACATATAGAGAAAGATTATAAACATGGAGCATATTCATGATAGTTTGATGAATGATACAAATCAGAGATATAATGCCAGTTTGTGTTTATTGGATGTTTAGTGTGTGCCAACCATTATGATATATACCTTTCATGTATGATCTAATACGAGGCTATATATGCAGAATGTGTGTGTGTGTGTGTGTGTACTAACAGACCTGGAAAACATCTGGAAGGACATACCACTAAAATGCTTATAGTGGTTAAGTCTGAAAGGAAAGATGGGGCTCTTATTTTTGCTTTTTGTTTCTTTCTCTTGTTTTTCTATAATGAAAAGTAAATCAAGGCCAAAAAACCACCAAAAGGACAACTGCCAAATGATAAGAGTCACAGAGACCAAAACTCAAAAATGCAGCCAGATAGACAAAGAGCAGAGCTCTAGATCAGGGTTTAGGCAGGGATCCAGGATGTGCCTAGAATAAGGAGCTATTGTTAAGAGTGCTGCTGGACTATGCTGCCACTTTCCCAGGATAATAGGGATCCTGTAAATTCTGGGAAAGACTCTGGGTAGTGCCTGGGCTAAGTGCTGACCTGATCAGGCATTTGCATTCTGTCCAACCTGAGCTGACTTGGTCGATTATATTTTGGTGTCAATGCACAGAAGGTTCCCAGGTCAGAGGGGCTTTAAGTGAGATGTCTATTCTAAGTTCTGCTGGTTTATGTAACCTGAATCTGCTTGGTGCCAACTGCCCAAGTTTTAGATGTTGTCCAGGTTGAAACATCTAAGAAGATAGCCATGTCACCTGTCTATTCTGATTGCCTCAGCTTTTCTAGGCTGCAGTGTTCAGATGTCTTGTCATCATTTGCCAGGAGACCAAACTCAAACTTGGCATCCATTGCCAGAATTTTCTTTTCCATAAGCAGTGTGGATTTCAGGCAGGACTAGGATTCTAAAGATATGAGCATTGAGAGACCTCTTGCTAGGATACTCTTAGCTGCAGTGATGGTGGAAGGTTAGCGGGTATTTGGATAAGGGTCATAGCTTTTGACTGCTGGTTTGCAGAAGGCTCATCCATGGGCCAGATCACCCATTTCAGTTCCTGAGGAGGTCTTTGTTAGGATGGTCAGAGTAAAAAGGTAGGGCACAAACAACTGTATCTGGAAAACCGCAGGGATGATTTGACATTCCTGATTGTCCTTCCCCTTCATAATTAATGACATTTGTGAGGTTCTGTTCTACTTCCAAACTTCTCAGGATGTTATTGGTATTAATACAGAGATGGTATGTTCACATTATAACTAGAACCTTCTTAACCGGGAACCGGTGGAAAGGATCTCAAAGATACATATCAGGATGTCAACATTTATAATTTGGTCTGGTCCGGAATCCTTAGAATCGACTATCGGAACACTTAATGGGAATAACAGTACATTACAGTTTGGAAAACTGTCTTCCATTTGCCATCCTCTCAGATAGAAGATTCAGCTTGCCGACCTAGGAGTCAGTGGCATGAGATGATTCCCACCTTTATAGAGTTGGCTTAAGTACAGGTAAGTATTCCAAAAGGCAGTTACACTAAGCCTATGACAGATGCTTATCCGTGAGGGGGAAACCCCAGACTTTTCCTCTTCTTTTCCGAAAGGGATGCCATGGGGTTTAATGAGCTTTAAATACATGTCTCTGTCTATGTGACTTTGAAAACGTACCAAGTGAATGTACTTGCTGAGCAGAAATTTGCATGATGGACAGAAGCAGCTGCACAAAATAGTCTCCCACGCCTAGTTTGCGCAACCATATTTCCCAGCTTGGAGTCCCCGTGGCACTGCCTGGTTCCTTGGGAATAAGTTTGTTTTAGGAATTACTGGTCCACTGGATCAGTGTGTAGATTAAACGACTGTCTGATGCCTCTGCGTCTATCAAGGATTATAATTAGATGTGGCTCCTTTCCAGCTTTAAATCTAAGGGGTGCAGAACCTTTGCCTCTCCTCCCTACCTAGGGTGTGATGAGGGTATGAAACCAGGCCTGCCCTGCTTCCTTCTTCAGTGGGTTGGTGACACTGGGAATGGGCACTTGCACATGAACTAGTCCGTTATCACAGCTTTATCACTTCCAGCCTAGGCAGTAAATGCAGCCTATGGGCACTCTCTAGCTTTTAAATCCTGTCCTCTTGTAACATAGTCCCTAGGTACCAGACAGGAAGATTGGCTCCAACCTCGAGCAACTTGCTTGTAGAATGGGAAGGAGAAGGAAAGGGTAAGTCAGCAAGTTTCCCTGGCCTTGAACAGACAGGGTAATGATGCTCACACAGGACTAGCAAAGATATTTAACCAAATGGCCCATAGAAGTATTGCTTATATCAACAGGAAGTTGCTCATTAATCCATTCAGTACAAGTCTTTCAACTCATTCAGGAGAAAGTGTTAATCTCATGTATGGACTAAAGACCCACACATACAATTTACATGGGTCAACAGATGCCCTAGATAATTGATTTTAATCCAAGCACAAACTAGGAGTAAAAAAAAAATTGTATAAATACAAGTCTTTTTTAAAGGAAGTGTAACTTTTTTCGTAAACATAATTGGTATCTAAAAATAGTTTATTTGTAAAGCAATTAAAATTAAATGATTATTCCACAGAAAATCAGTGTATGAAAATTAGACCTGAAACTAAATCCCCAAATATCTAATATTGAGACTTCTACCTGGCTAAATTATTGAACACAACATAGTTTAAATTTGTATTATTGATCTAGCAAGATGAAAAGAGATGAGATTTCCTGGAAAAAGGATGGCTACTTCTTTAGTATCAATATTTTTATTTGACATCTGTCAAGTTAAACCCACATCTGTTTTTAGTCATGAAAAGTTAAAAAAAAACTATTGTTTTATGCTAACCTTTTGGAATGCAAAACCATCGATCTTTCTGGAAAAATTACAATATAGCGTATGTGATCACCCTTCCCCATGATCCAACTCTATCCATCTTGGGGAAAAAAATTCCTATAAAAAAGATCTGGGTCATTATCAAGAAAAATGGTTCTTCAAAGCTCTATTGATTGCCAAAAAAACTATTACTGTGAAAAAAGAAATCTTCAACTACTCCTAAAATAATTGACTGGACATATGTTATGTGTGACCCAATGGCACTAAGAAGAATTTCATTTAATCAACAAAATAGATCTTTCACATAAAAATTGGCCTCCTATAATGACATACAATAATCACCAATTTTATAGTGGACTCCAATATTAAAAAAGCCCTTCTGAAAGCAATTGGCTTTTAAGTCATTTTTTTTTTTACATCATCAGATTCACCTGCTGTCCAAACTAAATTGTCTTGGTCAGCTGCAGTATGGTCTATATGGGCACAAGGTCCCTAGGTCAGAGGAGCTTTCAAAGAGGCATCTGTTCCACTAAACCCTGCTGGTTTATGTGACATGGCACTGCTTGGTGCTGACTGCCCAGGATTAAGACAGTGTGCAACTTGAACTAAAGGATGACCACATGCAACTATTCAGAATTTTATTTATTTATTTTTTAAGTAGATTGAGATTTAGGAAACTTTGGCTACAATCTTAGTAGGTCACCTTTTAATTCTGGCTCTAGTCTTCCTATCTAAAAAAAATGAGTGAATTGAATTGGATAATGTCTAATTCCGTTTCACCCCTAAGGTGCTGGGATTTTATTAACACAAGCTAATGCTCGTTAATGTCAGTGGATGTCAGTGTGTTTATATGTGTCCTTTTGTTGAAGCATTTTCATTTTCACCCAAGGTGAGATCCTTCTTATTATGTCTTTTGACCTGTTTTATTTTATGAATAACTCTTTCCATTTGGTCTTAGCTGGCCTAGTCTTTCATTTAAAGTGATCGGAAATTGAAATTTTGTGAGCAAAAATGATTTAAACAGCAATAATAGTAAAGAGATATGGGAAAATCACGTCCCTCCTGTTCACAGAACATTTTCTAAGAACATGGCATTCCTGACCCAGCTGAGATTTCTGGTCGTTTGGGAAGTGAGAGAGGAAGAAGGGATGGATGCTGTGTCCTCTGAAGGGATGGGCAGTCTGAAACCATTCAGAAGTGAAGAAATGAAATTAAAACCACAAAAGCTGTCAAAATGGAAACTATAAATACATGTCTGCCATCAAGCACTATAAATAAATAGTCAGTTGAAAATAATTAGAGTAATTTCTGTATTGAAAATCAGGATTATCTATTATTCTTCCCGAGCATATTTGAGTAAGTTTTACAAAACATGTTTACTTTGATTTTCTCATTATCTTGACCCTGAAATTGCTTCTGTGTTTACATGTGGCTATTAGATCAATTACTTTTAGTTGAATCTCCTTTTTTTTTCCTCCTCCCCATGTTGGAGACTCAGTTATGCTCAGTTGATCACGTTGGTAACTTATTCAACCTGATTCAGTGAAAAGACCATGGAAATCATGAAATCAGCTGTTCTACAAATAGCTCTTCCTTCATAAGAACAAGGACAAAAGTTCATGTTGCTTCTAGTCATTTAAATTTATCAACATTTTTTTGAGTTTCACGATGGCAGACCATGGAGCTCTCAGGTAAGTGGGTCTCTTCACAGATTGTCAAAGGAATACATAATTGCCTTTACTATTGAATTAAGCTCAACCTATCTCTGATTTCACTTCTTTTTTACGTAGACACATGTTATATAAAGAAATACTTGCATGACTTACTAGAAAATTTGGAAAAATGAAAGAAAAACAAAATTTATTGCCCCCAACAAAATCCTATTACCCCCAAACTATAACTATTTTCATTTGTTTTGTTTCTAAGACAAACACAAACACACACAACACAACTATATGTATCCTAGTCTTGTTTCCAAGACAAACACAAATACACACACAAAAATATAATATTATCTCTATATATCCGTGTCTATCTCTTTACATTTATGGATATGTTAGTACATACGTATGGATCATACTGTACATACAATTATTGTTTTCCTTTTTTATTCCTTTTCAAAAAATTCGACACTGTGTTATGAGCATGTCCCCATTAAGTAGTCTTCAAAAACACAATTTTATAGCCTTCATAATATGTCTTCAAAATAGTGGCCATATTTAATTTACATAAATATTATTATTATTATTTTTTTTTAGGGCCACTCCCATGGCATATGAAGATTCCCAGGCTAGGGGTCCAATTGGAGCTGCGGCCGCCAGCTTATGCCACAGCCATAGCAACGCCAGATCCAAGCCACATCTGCGACCTACACTACAGCTCACGGCAACACCACAGCTCACGGCAATGTCGGAGCCTTAACCCACTGAGCAAGGCCAGGGATCGAACCCACAACCTCGTGGTTCCTAGTCAGATGCATTTTTGCTGTGCCATGATAGGAACTCCCATATTTATTATTACTGAACTTATCACTTCATTCAGAATTTATTTCATTTTTGAGGCCTGTTCCAGATTCGCATTTCTGTTAAGTCTGCTGCCTTAACCAACAGCTTCTGTCCCAATCTTCATATTTATTACAGCAAATGGCTGTACTGTCTTTGACCATAGTCACCTGGTCAGGATCAGGGTGAAGGTGTTTCCTACCGTCATTTCCTTTTGCTGATGCCACATGTCAGTAAAAAGATGACTCTTCTAAATAAACAGTTATTTTCTCTTTAGTAGCCAACTGACTGTCTTCGACTCTAAATGAGAAGAAATCTGATTGACCCAGAAAAGGAAAAAAAAAAAAAAACTTAGTTTTCTTTGACTCTTACTTGGTTTCTAGAAGGCCTACACCAACTCAAAACTGTGCTTATCTCCGAGGAGGAAGGGATGGAAGGGAATAAAATGAGGAGTGATATAAAGGGGTTTTAATAATGTCTCTAAAATTCTATTTCTTAAAAAAAATATATCAGAAGCACATACATTCAGCAAAAATTACTCTTTGTTATACCTGGGTGGTGGGTAGAAGAGCATTTGATATATTAACCTCAGTACTTCTCCGTACTTTTCAAATGTTTCATAATTTTAAAACTCCTTAAAAATATGCTCTAAAGTGTTGCAGTAAAATGTCATCCAGGGGAGAATGAAGTGTTTGCTTTGGGGTGGGGATGGGGGTTGGGGGTGGGGACTGAGAAGACTTGATGAATAGATGGTTGGGGAGGCTGGGTAAATCTGATTGAAGGTCATAGGAAACTGCCCTGGAAGGGAGGGGCAGCTGCCCAGGAGTGCTGAGTGGGTGGCTAGCCATGGGATGCTGGGAGGGCACTGGGTCAATATCAGCCTCTTGCCGTGCAATGATCCCTTGAAAGAGAACTTCCTGTTGCCTGCCTCACGCCATATGACAAGTGATACTCTTCCTAGGACTAGAGAGGACTTATGCTCTGACACTTTCCTTGTGATAAGCCAGGAGTGAATTACACAG
Organism: Phacochoerus africanus; assembly: GCF_016906955.1. Classification (NCBI taxonomy): domain Eukaryota; kingdom Metazoa; phylum Chordata; class Mammalia; order Artiodactyla; family Suidae; genus Phacochoerus; species Phacochoerus africanus. Next base: position 259,993,265 of record NC_062544.1, read on the forward strand.
ACTTTGCGTGGTCCTGTATGATCATGCCAGATGGACATCTCCCACAGTGGCCCGGATGGCCAGAAATAGAAGGGCCTTGTCATTGAATGAAAATGTGATCGGAAAGTACATACATCCACCCCACTCTCTTTTCCCCATTCTTCCTCCAATTCCCCTTGCACCCTAATGTTCTTGTCTTAAACCTGCTACCTCTGAGATGCATGTCTTCCAAACTTAGCAAAGAATCCAACACAAGAGCTATTTGTTAGCAAAAAGAAGTTGTTTATGTGATGCACAGTGTTGGCACTGATAGTGAACCTGGCATTTTTCTCACTGCTGGTGGGGTTGCAATTTGGGATCATTTGCCAGTAAGTGTCATGAGCCTTAAAAGCAGTATGCTTTCTGACATAGTGATTCCATACCCTAAAAAAAATGAGAAACGTGAACAAGTTTTTTCTCAGCAGTGCAGTTCATAACATAAACTGCTAGAAAATGCTGAAATGTCCAATAATAGTGAAATGGAGAAATTAGTGTCATTAGATTCACACAATGGAACATTCCTCAACCATTAAAACTAATAGAATTAAAATCATTCAAAAAAATGATGTAAAATGATAGTAAGGAAGCATATTTATTTGCAAGAGAAAAAGACTCACAGTATATTTTTCTCAAGGAAGAGAACAGGATGCAACACAAGATGTACATATTAATTCCAATTTTATAAAATATATATGCATATTTATATATATAAATGACAGAGGAAATTTTCAAAATATTATTACCTAATAATTTTAACTGATTCTTCATTTGTTCCTATTTTGTGAATGCCCTACAATAAACACATTTTAATTTCCATGATAAGAAATAAACTTTAGAGAAAAACTGAGGACACTAAAATCTTAAACATATTCTACATTTTCCAATTCACTTTTATAATAGACATTTCATACAGAAAGAAAATTGCTTTAGGTATCAAAAGACTAGAAGTTAACTTGTAATATTTGCTTCATGTGTCTCTCTGGTGCCAGATTTGCCACCTATAAAGCTGGGTGATGATACAAATCTCAGCTAGGAGTCTGTCTGCAGAATCAATGCTCAGCATTTGGGGCCTCAAAATCTGTCCCCCTTTTTTTTGGTTTTAGTTTTCTTTCCTTTCACTCCCTGATAGCAGCCTATTGGCCCTTCTCCTTTGAACCTCACTCACACACCCATCCTTACCAACCCTCCTCTCATTCCATTTAGAAAGTGTGGCTTCCTCTTCCTGCATTTCCACATGGTCCTGCCATTATTTCTATCACCCCAGAGTCTGTGAGCATCTTGAGGTCAGTTCTAATGTTGGTATTCGCTTTTATCATTAGTGCCCAGCACAAAGCCTGACATACTGTCAAGAAATACGTGTCTGGAGTGGATAAAGGAGAATATCTATTGTTGAAGCAACTTGCAAACTGCCAAGCTATAAAGTATGCTCTACTTTATATATGCAGAGTTCTTAACATTAAGTGTCTGTTAGCGAAACAATGCAAGAGGTAGAAATTGAATAACAAACTCAAGATGATATTGGCCAAGATAAATTTGACTGAATACTCTGGAGCTTTTAAAATGAACGAGAACTTCTGCTAGCCCAAACCAGAAGAAAAAGTCAAAACAAAGTATATATATATATATATATATATATATATATATATATATATAGTCTTTTTATGGCCGAACCCGTGGCATATGTAGGTTCCCAGGCTAGGGGGTCAAATCACAGCTGTAGCTGCTGGCCTACACCACAGCCACAGCAATGCAGGATCCGAGCCTCGTCTGCGATCTACACCTCAGCTCCCAGCAATGCCAGATCCATAACCCACTGAGCGAAGCCAGGGATTGAACCCAAAACCTCATGGTTCCTAGTCAGATTCATTTCCACTGTGCCATGATGGGAACTCCACAAAATTAATATTTTTGAGATGCAGTTGAAAAGAAACCACAGGATCCACTAGAAATAGCATATAATGGGAAAAACGTGACAGAAAAAAAAATGAGCAATATTAACACTTGATGAGAAAAGTTTAGCTGATGCCATGCTCACAAGATCATGGTTGTTAGACACATTCACAATTCAGGAGTGCTAATTAGAGTGAGCCACAGAGGGGGTCATTGGTGCCCATCTATTTTTATGAAAGTTATTATAACATGGGGACATACTTGCATATGCCACAAAGCATAAAATGCTGTGGTGGCCAGCAAACCATCTAGAAGCTAAGACTAAGCCAGACCCACAGAAGGCTTTGTCCCATTTGGGGCATTATATTTTTTAAGTGATTGGGAAAGTTGGAAATGAACCAGAGAAGAGCAACAAAAATAATTAGTGTTGGCAAATGGACCTACAGGGAACAAAAGGGAAAAGAACTTGGAATTATTTGAGCTGGAGAAGAAATTGCTGCAGGGTGACCTCATAATCATTTTCAATTGATGAAAGGGTATTATAAGGATAATAGGTGTTGGGGATGGAGGACGCCAATGAATTATTTTCCTTTTCACTTCCGGTTTCCAAATTTCCATAACCAAATTGAGAACAGACGCAGCAGTCAAGTGAGCATTCAAGGGTAGAATGAGCTTTATTACCCTGAACTGTCATGGTTCTTTTTATTGGAACGTGTAGCTTGAACCTGAGATCCAAGCAAGGTGTTCTATTACTTTGCATCTCACTCAATTTCCATGACTCAACTCCACAAATCTAAACTCAAGACACAGTCAAGGTCTGAGTTGGGACTGCAAAGCAAGACGCTTACCCACAGGTCCATACCCACAGGTCCATGGAGGTTTACAGTCTACCTCACCTTTAGTTCAAGGAAAGGAGAGACCCAAGAGACCAGGCTATACCAGAGCAATGATTCTGCCCCAATTTCACCAAAAAGAAAAACCATAACTGAGATGGAGAGAGATAGAAAATGTCTCCCTTCCGTGCTTCTTCCAGGGGGAGGGCTCGAGTGGTCTCCCTGCTGGAGACAGTGAGGAGCTGAGTACCAAGCATTATTTCCCCCTTAACAATAGAATCCAAGGACCCAATTTTGAATACAGAGACCCTCTTACCAAAAGAAGATTCCTCTTGACTCAAGAAAAATGCTGGATATTTCTGAATGATGTGGCTCTCTAAAGGACAGTTTAAAATTTCTCTGGAGATCTTCTGGCAGTTGTAATCATCTGATCAAGGTTATCCAAAGTGTGTTTCCTTCCGTGTAACAGTGGTTGCATGAGGTGTTAACAGGGAGGGATTATAAGAAAAATGTTTACAATCAAATCCATTTGAGAAATACTAGGTTGAACCAAATTAAATCATATTTTATACTGAAGGTCATAAGAAAGCTGTTAACTTTTAATAGTATAATATTTACTGTGAATCTCTGTTTTCCAGAATCTTTGTCTTTCTCTCTCTTTTTTGGCAGAGTATATAGCTTGGCTTGTGTTTCATGAAATGTGCTTCAGAAAATGTAGCCTTAGATTGTTTCATTAACTTAACGTGGAGACAGACAAAAAAGTTGGATCTTGTCTACGAGCCTCTTCTAGCTCTACTATTTCATTACTAAGTTTGGTGCCATGACTCATCTTATTACAAACTGTAATCACAACCTTTCACCAAGCTTAAACTTACGAGTGATTGGTGCAGCGTTTTCATGGAGATGGGACTTAGACCAGACCTGGCTGACTATCTCTTATTGGTAGACAATACGGCTTTGTATCAACATTGTATATGGACAAGCATGGAAAAACACATAACCCCAATTCATGTACAAATGTTTTCTTTGTTTATCTGTATTTAGCAGCAACACGTTGTTGTTCAGATGTTGCAGTAGGGTGCTAATGAGCTTAAGTGCAATACTGGACAGTGTAATTTTATTTCATTGCCTTTAACAATTGTATTATGCCTTGACTTAGGAGAGGCCCAGCAACAGTGCAGCTAGAACAGGGAAAATTCTTGGTTACTTCTGCCTAATAAATCATGATGTGGCTTTCCTTATAGTCACATCATTCCGCTCTAGAGAAGGGAAGAAAATTTCCTAGAGTTCCCGCCTAGCTCAGGGGAAACTAATCTGACTAGTATCCATGAGGATGCAGGTTTGTTCGATCCCTGGCTTTGCTCAGTGGGTAAAGGATCTGGCATTGCTGTGAGCTGTGGTGTAGGTCACAGACGTGGCTCAGATCTGGTGTTGCTGTGGCGTAGGCTGTGGTGTAGGCTGGTAGTTACAGCTCTGATTCAACCCCTAGTCTGGGAAACTCCATATGCCGTGGGTGAGGCCCTAAGAAGACCAAAAAAAAAAAAAAAAAATCCCCTCACAAGGAAAGATTATTAACCCCAAAGGGCATGTGGAATCTTTTGTTTTCAGAAGAACTTGTGACAATTTTAAGATCCTGAAAATATTCCCTTTCAAGTTTTCTGTTCTTCTGGATAATGAAGTGGCATCTGAAACAACATACTCCATTCAGATGGGTGCTTTGGCAGGAAGTGGAGGACAGAAATTGCTTCCATAGGCAGGGAATTCCGCTGAGGCTGCAGGACAGCGGTGGAAGGAAGGCTCTCTCAGCTGCTTTCAGGGTTTTGCAGCTTGGTTGGTTAGTCCAGAGGATGGTAATTAAAAGATCCCTTCAAGGGAAAAAATTGCTTCAAGAAAAGCAAGATTTATGAGTAAATTAGGAGAGCTCCACAACTGGGGAGCCACACGCTCCCTGTAGCCTGGAGTGCAGACTGTTCCCTGACTCCGGAGCCTACCTGAGCACCGCGGAGGGGACCCGGAATCTCATTTTATTTCTCACACAGAGCTCCAAGTTTCTGAAAAGTTGCCCTGCTGTCAGCATATGTGTGTACCACCTTTTATAAGAGAGCACCAAGAGAGATCATATTATATTTCCAGCTCTGACGTCCTTGTCCTGGCTATACTGTTTGGAATCTGCCATTTAGACGGAAGATTTATCAGCCACTTGGTTAGTTTTGTCAGTAAGGAACTGGATCTGAGGCCCGTCTTGGATGAAGTGATGAGAATGAGGTATCTGACAGGTAAATAAAAAGTCAAATATGATTCTGGGCCTAGGTAAAAGCTGGCCACACGTTTGTAGGAGCCAAGACGGCCAGGTCTGTGCTCTGAAGTTTGCCAGAACTAACAGAGCAAAATGTACACATATTTCTGTTGTCTACTAACCCTCAAGCCTTCACCTACTTTGCTGAGAAACTTAATGCTTTCAAACAAAGCTACAGTCCTGAAGCATAAGCCATATCTACGCAAAGACTAGACCTTCTACAGAACTAGAATTCATCTGGTTACCAATGACCTGGAATAAATGAAAGGAACTGGGTCATGCAATGTCCTCTTCGCAGCATATTTGCAAATAACAGCACCGAAGACCACCAACCAGCCCAGGCAGGGGATGTTTCAAAGAAATATTTACAGCCTATTCTGGGACTTTAGGGAAAGAAATAATTTTTTTTTATGTTGTGCTATAAATAGATACCCAGAGAACTAAGAAATAAAATGTTTTTTTAAAAAAATCACAAATTATTATTTTCTTCCCCTCCCTGAAAACTTATAATCTATTCATAACAATTGGTACATAGCAATATTCTCCAAAGCCAAGGAGCATATAAATCATTTTCACCCAAACAAGCTCTCCCAGGAGGAAGGTCTTCAGGAGTCTCGGAGAAAGAGTAAACATGGTTAAGGAGATAGCAGTTGGCCAACTGTGCCACATGTAAGGAGAAATGAGAATGCAGGGTAATGGCAGGAAGGACAAACATGGGGATCACAGTATCTTCTGGACTCTTCAAACAAATATCATTGTGATTTTTAAGGGTTATGTAAAATAAAGACAGCCTAGGGAGTTCCCGTTGTGGCTCAGTGGTAACAAGCTCGACTAGGAAACATGAGGATGTGGGTTTGATTCCTGGCCTCACTCAGTGGGTTAAGGATCAGGCCTTGTAGGTCACAGACGCTGCTCAGATCTGGAGTTGCTATGGCTGTGGTGTGGGCTGGCAGCTGTATCTCCAATTCGACCCCTAGCCTGAAGACGTCCATACGCCACAGGTGCAACCCTACAAATCAAAAAAAAGCAAAAAAAAAAGGTAAAAAACAATTGGTTTATGTAGCTTGTTGGATTGTAGGGAAAAAGGACATCCTTAGGCATTGCTGTAAACATCTGTGCTGTCTAGGCTATCTTGGGATGTGCTTTGGCAAAATCTACTAACATCGAATACATATACCTGTGTATACTACCCATTTAATCTTCTGGATCAACAATCCTACTTTGAGAAACTATTCTATGAAAATAAAAGCACCAACATATAAAGATGTGCATAACATCATTGTCTGTGATAGCAACAAAACTTGGAACAGGAGTTCCCTTTGTGGCTCAGCAGGTTAAGGACTCAACGTAGTCTCTTTGGGGACGTGGGCTCGATTGCTGGTCTCCCTCAGCGGGTTAAGGATCCAGCACTGTTTTAAGCTGTGGCATAGGACTTACCTGCAGCTCCGACTGGACCCCTAGCCTGGGAACTTCCATATGCCACAGGTACGGCTGGAAACAAACAAACAAACAAAAAACCTTGAAACAATCTGAATATTCATAAATAGGTGAATAACTGGGTAAATGGCGACATGTTTATTCTAGGGTTTATTGCATAACCATTAAAAAGAAAAGTGTTTAGGAGTTCCCATCGTGGCTCAGTAGGTTAAGGACCTGATTGTCTCTGTGAGGATGCTGATTCTATCCCTGGCCTCACTCTGTGCATTAAGGATCTGGTGTTGCCACAGCTGTGGCACAGGTTGCAGATGCATCTTGGATCTGCTGTTGCCCTGGCTGTGGTGTAGCTGCAGCTTCAGCTCTGATTTGACACCTGACCCAGGAACTTCCATATACTTCAGTGCAGCCATAAAAAGAAAAGAAATGTGTTAATTTTATCCCAGTTGCTTTTGAAAGATTTTGACAATATGTGGCTAGGTGGGAAAAGCAACATACAGGAAAGTATACGGAATATGAGTTCATTTTGGCATAAAATATCAAATACTTTATGTAATACATTTGCATATGATTGATTAGAGGAAACATGTGGGTGGAAGGAGGAAAGAAAAAAAAGTGGAGGTAAATAATTTATAAAAAATAAAGTGTGAGGAGTTCCCGTTGTGGCTCAGTGGTTAATGAATCTGACTAGGAACCATGAGGTTGTGGGTTCAATCCCTGGCCTTGCTCAGTGGGTGAAGGATCAGGCGTTGCCGTGAGCTGTGGTGTGGGTCGCAGACGCGGCTCGGATCCCCCATTGCTGTGGCTGTGGTGTAGGCCGGTGGCTATAGCTCCGATTAGACCCCTGGCTGGGAACCTCCATATGCCATGGGAACGGCCCTAGAAAAAGACAATAAATAAAAATAAAAATAAAAATAAATATATTTGTATATATACATATGCAGAGATGTTAAATGATGGTCACTGAAATGTTAACGGGTTTCTAAGAGGTGGGACTTCAGGTAAATTTTAATCTTTTCCTTATATGTGTCTGTATTTTTTTACAATGAGCATGTGTTATTTTTTATTAGAAAAATAAACATGTTTTCAATCTGATAAAAACTTTAGCATAAAATCTCACTATTGTTTCCAGAAAATGTCTCATCAAGATTAGCATGAATTCTGCAAGTGACCAATATAGGTGGTGGGAGAGAAGCATGGAGAAAGGAGCATTTGAGCCAAAATGTGCATTCTTTTTATTTCCTGCACTCTGGATCTATTCAAATCTTGTCTCCTGCCGAGGGATTCAGTGCAGAACTAAAATATGATGACTTACTTGGCAACAGCAAAAAAAAGAGCATTTACTCAAATGCAATAAAGATAAGCAATAAGTTTCAGTGATGCATATAGTATGTTCTCTGCTCGCCTGCTTGTTCTGTCTTCTCTCAGCAGAACTTCAACTGAAAATAAGCTCAAACAGCAATTTGCCAAATTAGCTAGTCACCTCACTTGTGACCAAATCACATCCTACAGAGAGATGCTGAACCCCAAGCTTTCGCTTCCTGCAATATATGTAGTTTGAAGAGACTTCACTTAGCAAGTGAAAGGATAGCCTAGTCCATTTGAGTTATCTGGAAACAAGATGCAGGAATAATATTTATGCAGGGTATTCACACATAATTCCAAATTAACTCTCCCCAAACTACCCACCTCCCAAAAAATGGCAATGCAAAAAACATACATTTTCTTTTTTCCTTGTTCCTTCTTGTCCTCAAAAGAAGGTATCTGCTTGGTGAAATCCTAAAAAGCCAGCTATAGGAAGAAATAAAAAGAAAAGACTACAACTTTGATAAAGCAGTGGCAGAAACATCAAGAATGTTTGACATTGCTTTGACAGTGCTTTGGTACCATGAACAGTTCTGAACCAATCCTTACCTGCATAAGGCACTATGTGTGGCTTGAGGTATTCTGATTGGCTAATATGAAGCAAGAGCCAACCTCCTGAAAGAAGAGATAGTGTCATGTGAACTGACCCCTTAAGAAGATGGGCAGTTATACAAAAGAAAAAAATTGATAGGCAAACCAAAAAGCATCAGCTGTTCACTTAGCAGGAATATCCCAGGTAACATCCAGGACACTTTTTTTTTTTTTTTTTGGTCATTTTAGGGTTGCACCTGTGGCATATGGAAGTTCCCAAGCTAGGGGTTGCATCAGAGCTGTAGCTACCAGCCTACACCATAGCCACAGTGATGTGGGATCGGAGCCGTGTCTGTGACCTACACCACAGCTCACGGCAACACAGGACCCTTAACACACTGAGCCAGCTCAGGGATCTAACCCGAGTCCTCATGGATGCTAGTCAGATTTGTTTCCACTGAACCACGATGGGAACTCCCAGGAGACTTTTTCCTACTCTGTCTTTTAACATATTTGACAGTTTAAGCAATATATAAATGCAAAAGAATTGATTCTCTCCGTAGGGATTCAGGTCTAGAAATTATTTCTAGAAGTAATCCATTTTGTTTTGTTTTGTTTTGTTGTCCTTGTTGGTCACTGATGGCAAAGCCATCTGCTCTCAGAAAGGTTGACACTTGATTCCTTATAGTAAATCATTTTTGTATGCTGTTAGGAAAATCAAAATATTACCTTTTGTACTTCATTTTATTCATTAAAATTCTCCTGCAAGATTTGTCTCCAAGCAAATACAAACATGTCTTTTTTGGAAATACACCCTAACAATTCGAAGGGGTATCCTTTCTGGAAGCCAAACCATTCCTGGATTAGTATTCTTCTGCTGTTTAACAAATTACTATTATCTCAGCAGCTGAAAGCAACAACGTTTTCTCACAGCTGTAAAGGTCAGCAGACCAGGTAGACTCAGCCACACTCCCTTCTCAGAGTTGCCCTATGCTGACATCAAGGTATTGGCCTGGCTGGGGTGTATTGTGGAGCCTCTGGGAAAGAAGCCCCCTGCAAACTTATTCAAGTTGTCAGCCGAATCTTCTTCTTATGGTTGGAGGACTGAAGTCACCATTTCTTTGCTGGCTGTTAGCAGGGAGCTGCTCTTATTTCCTAGAGATCATTCCGCACACCTCCTTGGGTGGTCCCCTCCATCTTGGAGCCAGCGATGGGGCACAGATTCCCTCTCCTGCTTTGAATCTTTCTGTTGACCTCTTCTGCCACCATTTGGAGGAAGCTCTCTGTTTTTAGGCGCTCACTGCATTCAATCATGCCCACGGGGACAATCTCCCTCTCCTGGTGTCAGCTGTACCATATAACATAACATAGTCATGAGAGTGATAACTCATCAAATTCATAGATTCTTGGGATTAAGGATTAAGGTAAGATGACTTTGGAGACCACTTTAGAAATTCTGCCTACCACCCTGCCCCCTCTTCCTCCTCCCACTCCACTCCCCCAGCCAACATTTATTCAGTGCTTATAATGTGTCTGACAGGTGCTCTGCTCTGCGCTTTATATGAATTGTCTTGTTTAACACTGGCAATATCTCTGTGAGGTGGGTACTATTGTCAGCTCCATTTTTGGGTAAGGAAACAAGATTAGGTAGCTAAGTCCTTGCTCAGGGTTACAAGCTAGCAAGTGGTTGTCCCAACCTGTGACCCACATGACTCTGGGGATTTTATTCTGCAGCTGTCTTCCTAGTTTGTCTATATCTCTGATGTCCCAAGCAGTAATCTTTTACAATAACAACTTATAAACTTACCTACGAATATCAAGATTTCAAAATTTATTTTAGTTAACATTTTAATGTTAGCTTCAGCTATATTATTTCATGTGGATATATATATATACATATATATATATATATATATAATAGACTCTTAAGTATGTTGTAAACATAAATAACATTTAATTTTTAATTAATTTTCAAAAATAAGTGCAAGTTACCATATTTTATCTTTGTTTGTTTTAGGGCTGCACCCATGGCATATGGAGGTTCCCAGGCTAGGGGTCGAATTGGAGCTACAGCAGCTGACCTACATCAGAGCCACAGCAACACCAGATCCGAGCCTGCATCTACACCAGAGCTCACAGCAACGCTGGAGCCTTAACCCACTGAAAGAGGCCAGGGATCGAACCCACAACCTCATGGTTCCTAGTCGAATTTGTTTCCATTGCATCACGATGGGAACTTCACTTACCATATTTTAAATGCAAAAGAGGAGTTATTGGTCATTTTCATGAAATGCACTTTGAATTGTGTTTCTAGTGGAAACACAACTTTTGAATTGTTTCTAGCTATTTGTACCCAGCCAAAATCATGATTGGTAGAATGTCTTTGTATGTACATTATTAAACGCACCGCTTCTGACCTCTGGGTTGACCATTTAGAAAAAGGGGGCTCTTTCGGAGTGGATGATTTGGAATAATCACCCTGCCTGCTGGGCTGACACATGGGTAGTGAAATGCAGACTGGCTTTCACCACCAACCGTACACTTGGAAGGACTGCCCTGAGCACACACAGCCTTAGCCTGAGGCCTGGTCTGAGCCCATCGCATTCTCTATGCCCCACCTTGCAAACCACAGCATCCATTTACAAAATTCTGCAGTGCATTATGCAATCTCCTGCTGTGGGTCTAAGTTGCTGGCCTGGACAGGATCAAATATCTGTCCAGTGCCTTCCATTAGATCAAATAATGAAGAGACTGGCCCAAAATACCAATGGAAATGTCCCACAAGTTACACTGCTACTAATGAAATAAATTTTATGGGTATCAATTTATAGAGATTTTTGCACTATATCTTTGATTAGACTTTTCACATGAATCTTTTCCATTTTATGATTTAGCTATAGAAACACAGAGAGGTGGAAAAAGTCAGAAAAATAATATTTTGGATATTTCTAAATTGCCCAATTTTAGATTTATAACCAAGTCTAAGAGCTAAAACCCAAAAGACAGGAATAAAGAATTTACTGTGTTTACAAGTCAACAATTATAAACACTGTCATTCAAAAGTTGAGCTGTTTTCTTGCATTTAATGTAGAATTTATGAATTCCCATAAACCATTCATGTTTCACTTAGCACTCTTTTAAGTCTTTAGTACTAAAACTTTTGTGTTAATGCAGCACATTAGTGTCAGGATCTCTCAAATAAGAGGCTAAATTACTCATTGTCTTGAAAGGAAATAATATATATTTTTTTCACTTTTATGGCATAAGAAGTAATACACACACATGCACACACAAAAACCTTTAAAAAGTTGTAGCATCAGAAAACGCACCTCCTTTCTGCAACATTCACAGTTTGTGATTTTCGTTTACCATGTTTTGCCTTCTAATCTCAAACTTTAATATAAGAGTCAAACATTTGGAATATGAGTCCCCATGGGCCTGGGTCAAAGTCCAAACCAACAGGTTGGTACTGTTGCTCACGGGGCAGCAATAAAAACTCAGTGCCTTGTCATAACATTCAGGACTTCAATCTGTTTAAAGGTCTGATATATTTGTTTGATTAAGTCTTTTTCCAAATTAAACTTCCAGTGACACACAAAATTTCCAATTTGACTTTGAAATTCTATTTATTTTGGAATTTCTGTTTAGAAGCAAGTGGTCATTATTTCTCTTTTGATAAAATAATTTAAAAACTACTGCAGTGCTCACCATAGATGACATTGTCAGCCAAAGTGATTTCACTACTTAATCATGAAACAGATCCAACATTGAAACAATTCATTCACTGAAACAGAGGCCATGCAACATGTCATTCTAGGGTGAAGAAGCATAAAGTGGATTAATCAGCAATCTTAGTTGGGAGGAATTTGTATCTCACACTTGACAAATAAAACAAACCGTAATTGTGGGTTTATTTTTAAGCCCCTCCACTGAAGCCGTTTAAGTCATACACTGTGATCGGCCCAAAGTTAGATTCATCTTCTGCACCTTCTTCATTTGCTGCAGTGGGTGTTCAATAAATATTGATGCTCTGAATACTGATGCAGAAACGCTGCCAGCTAAGCACCATCAAAGAAAGGCTCAAGGATCCATGAGTTCACAGAGTAAATAAAGTAGAATAACCCATTATATTGGCATCCCACTTGATTAAGGGGTCTAATTCTTTGATTGTTTTCTTTTAGAACGGGTGAAGTGAAGATAGTGCAAATTTCCAGATGATAAACATCCTAACTAAAAGCCACTGGCTTCCTCTAGATTATGTATCTATACTGATTTAATTCATCAACTAAATGCCAAATATCCATATGGTACTATGGGTCCTTTTAGCCTTAGTCTTTGGGCTTAAGATGCATTCCTTATGTCTTTCTGTGACCTTTAAGTAGAAGGTAGTGAAAAGAAGGCATGATACAATATTCTTTTTTCCTTTTCTTAGCATGGCTTTTCCTTTCCTGTTTTTATCCTGGAAGGTGTTTTAGTACATTTTCTCCAGTTTATACACTACATTTTCTTTTCTTTTCTTTTTTCCTTCTTTTTTCCCCCCTATGGCTGAACCTGCAGCATACAGAAGTTCCCAAGCTAGGGGTCAAGTTGGAGCTGCAGCTGTGACCTATGCCACAGCTTGTGGGGAAAATGGATCCTTAACCCACTAAGAAAGGCCAGGGATGAAACCCAAATACTCATGGAGACTGCTGTCAGGTTCTTAACCCACGGAGCCACGGTGGGAACTCCTATACTACATTTTCTAAAGCTAAAGAGAAGGGCTGCATTCTCTTTCTTGACAGTTCTAGTTTTCATACTACATTGGCAAAAAGAAATGAGAGATGAGGCTGTCCAATGCAAGTGGAAGATCCCTCTAGTAACTGGGTAACTCGAGAGTGAGCACTGAATGCAGGAAGGAATTATGCAATCTGTTATGTTCTTTAACTCCATGAACTTGGGTTCACACAGCATTATGCAATGTTATCATTACTCTAATGAATCTCATTCTCTCTCTCTCTCTTTTTTTTTTTTTTTTCCTGTGCTGCACCCGAGGCATATGGAGATTCCCAGGCTGGGGGTCTAATTGGAGCTACAGCTGCTGGCCTACACCACAGCCACAGCAAGGCCAGATCTTTAACCCACTGAGCAAGGCCAGGGATCGAACCTGAAACCTCATGGTTCCTAGTCGGATTTGTTTCTGCTGCGCCATGCCGGGAACTCCTTACGAATCTCTTTTTTGTTTACTGTTGCCTTTTGGGATGGTTTAAAAAATCCACAAGTTGATTTATTTCATGACATTAAAAAAGAAAAAGTTAAACGCTAAAAAGAAAATCAGCAACTCAGTAAGAAACTCTCAGGAGAAAAAAGTGTGATATGAAATTGAGTTGTAACTTGAAAAGTATCTAGCATGCACAGAAACTACTTAATGTACCAAAAGATAGAGCAAGTTCCAAAATGACTGATGAGTTCTTTTTAAACAGCAAAAAAAGTATACTGAGTAGAAAACTATTTGAGCTTGAGTAGATAGCTATTTTTCTTTCCTTTTCTTTTCTTTCTTTCTTTCTTTCTTTCTTTTTTTTTTTTTTTTTTTTTTTTTTTTTTTAGCCACACCTGTGGCATATAGGATTTCTCTGGTCAGGGACTGATCTGAGCGGCTCCTTCAGTGACATCAGATCCTTAACCTGCTGCACCACAAGGGGACACCTAAATTTTTTTAATAGAGAAAGTAGAACACACACACACACACACACACACACACACACACACACACACACACACACAGACATAACTAGCAGCAAGAGCATCATGGACATTCCAAAAATTTTATTGAAACGACTTAGCTGATATGTGGTGATTTAGATAACACAAAAGAATTTATTGCAAAAAAGCCAAATAGCTTTCATGGTTTCTAGTTTTAGAAACAAAATGAATTTATTTTTAGGGGATATCTCACCATAAACTATTACTCAGTTTTATCAGGTAGCATACCAGAGACCAGAGTAAAATAAAAGGAAAAAAAAAGTGTAGGCAATATACAGTAATACAAGATGCAAGTTTGGTTGTTTTGACAGCCTTTAAGTTGAAAACTAACCAGTTTTCTCAGTGTTAGTCCAGGAATGGGGATATACCTGGTAAGGAGGAAAGTCAACTAGAGCCATCCTGCCGAATAACCTTTTTTTTTTTTTTCTTTTTCCCTAGGCTAGGGGTTGAAACGGAGCCACAGCTGCTGGCCTATACCACAGCCACAGCCATGAGCAATCCAAGCCGTGTCTGTGACCTACACCATAGCTCATGGCAACACCAGATCCTTAATCCACTGAGCGAGGCCAGGGATTGAATCCACATCCTCATGGATACTAGTTGTGTTCATTTCCGATGAGCCACAGTGGGAACTCCCCAAGTTGCTTGCTTTGATGATACCAAAATTGGCAATATGAAAAAGACCACTTAAAAAATTCCTGTATGGATTATCACTCCTGCAGGCTAAAATTGTCAATTCTATTTAGAGTTTAGACAAATGTCAAGAAATCTAAAACAATGTGTCAGAGCTCCTTTTGCACACAACTCTGTCTCTTCCTTCTTTCTCCTGTTGTCTTTGGGATTGTGCATGTACAGTGGTGTCACCACCACTGACTCTGACAAAAAGAACACAACCTATTTATCTAGGAAGATCTCTTCTCATTAAAGAACTTTTGTGTCAGGCATAGATAATGGCAAATGGAAAAGGAGACCAGACCATGCAAAGCTTGGAGCCCAGACTTGAGCCTGCCGGCTAAGCAGGGCAGCTGTGCAATTTGGGGAAGCTGATAACACTCTGCCTTATTTTGCTCATCTCTAAAGTGGGAATAAAGTAGTACATGCCTCCAGGGTTAGTGAGAGGATTAAATAAGTTAAGATATGAGAAGTACTTAGCAAAGGCCCTGAATCACAGCAAGTGCTATACCTGCAACTTATTATTATTGCTGTTGTTATAGTTATTATTATAATTTGAGGAAGCCACCAGGTTTCACTTTAAGCTATGGATAATTGAATGACTTTTTATACCAGCTTCCTACAATGCAGTGAGAACAAAATTAATTATGGATGAATTTCAACAAAACAAAGGACTCCAAACCAATGCAAATATAGGTTCTCCCTAATTTGGAAAATTTCTCCTTCACATGGTGTTGATATCAGCTATACCTCATTCAATTATTCACTCAACAAATATTTATCGACCACCTAATGTATGCCAGGCATTAGTCTAGATGTGGGGGATATAATAATGAACAAATATTACCTGAAGGAATGGACCCTTTTGTCAGATGATGGGTCAATTTTTACCATGGAGCACGTGGTTCAAGGGGATAGGTCTGCCTAGATTTCTATAATGTGGGTCTTAGGGAAGTGTAAATGTACAAATACCTGGAAACCAAAAACTAAAGTTACTGATGGGCGTGAAGGGATCCCCCAAAAGATGGCGGAGAAGGCCAAAGGTGAACCTGATGGTTTCAAAAATGTGCTCATGTCTGTACCATGGAGGGAATAAACTTTTCCTCTCCTATTCTCCTTCCTTATTCATCTTTTTTTTTTCTTTAATTAACATGTGAACTTTTATTTATTTATTTATTTTTGCTTTTTAGGGCTGCACACACAGCATATGGAAGTTCCCAGGCTAGAGGTCGACTTCTACAGCTGCCAGCCTACACCACAGCCACCCGACACGGGATCTGAGCTGCATCCGCAGCCTACACCACAGCTCATGGCAATGCCAGATCCTTAACCTATAGAGCGAGGCCAGGGATTGAACCCGCAACCTCATGGATACTAGTCAGGTTCATAATCCACTGAGCCACAATGGAAACTTCATCCTTATTCATCTTGAGACCCATTTCCTACTGATTTCCATGGTTCTGGACTCAATAGGCATTCACAGAATACCTGTGGGTCCTGACTGTGATGTAGAACATTATTTCTATTATAAGTATTAATGATTTAAACAACCCACTTGGAAATCAAATTGGGGGGAGCACAATCCTTTTGCCTGTTGGAGTCTACATATTTATTATTGTTGTGATAATTTTCTGGTTCCAATAATGAGTGTCATGAATATAGGAGAATAAATGTTGATGTTTTCATTTTCTTTATGTGTCCTACTTTCATTTTTTTTCCTGTAGAGTTATTACATAGGTTAAAGATATTAACTTTTTCTTTCAATAGTGAATTCCGAAATGACTCATGGATGAACAAAAGGGACAGATGGGTGGTTTATACTTGAAAAGAGATTAATTTACTTGTGTGGTACGTGGCTTCAAATTGGAGTGAAGAGATTTTTGCACATACACTAAACCAGAGAATCAAAGAGAAGAACATAGCCTATTCCTGTCTCCCTAATTTGCTACCACTATGGGTCAGTACATGGCAGTACTATCAAATATAATCCTTTTTTCATTTAAAAGAAAAATGTCAAGTGAGAAATGAAATACAAAAGGCAGTTTTTATTGCAGGAGAAAAAGTTTTGTGGAAAAATTCTAATTAGCAAAACCATTTTGATTTTTTCTTTTCCATATTAATCTACTGTGATTATTTCAGTGTTAGCTGTTACCTGGTTCTACCAGTGTCTGAAAGGATGATTCAAGTAACTGACAATAGAAATACTGTGTAATTTTCACGAACACATCAAAAACACATTACAAAATGCTCAATTTCTGACATTAAAATAATTTTGGCTGGGGAGTTCCCATCATGGCTCAGCGGTTAACGAACCCGACTAGCGACCATGAGGATGCAGGTTCAATTCCTGGCATCACTAAGTGGGTTAAGGATGGGTGTTGTTGTGGTTGTGGCGTAGGCTGGCGGCTACAACTCTGATTAGACCCCTTGCCTGGAAACCTCCATATGCTGCGGCCCACAAAAGACAAAAATAAATATAAATAAATATTTAAAATAATTTTGGCTGAGAAAGCAATAGTACATAATGGCCATTGTCATCTTGCTACTTTAAACCACCAAGGAATTAAAGTCAAGTTTTCTTACATAAGAACTTATTTTAGACATATTTCTTTGCCCAGAATTTCCCTAGTGCTGTTTGGCATTTTGTTTCTGCCACTAGCCTTCCACTCATCATGTAGCTCTGAACTAATTTTGTGAAAGAGACTAAGATCTCATACGTGTCTTTTTGTGTACTTGCTTTCAGAACACACAGATTAGCATTGCAAAATTTTGGATGGCCAGATGTCTCTTACTCTTTTCACTTGATTTAAAACTTAAGAGTTGGAAAACTTCCACAAGTAAGCTGCCATGTTCTCAAGCCAATCCCTGGTCTTCTGGTGTCCGATGGGGAAACTGGCAAAAGTGAACTGAATTAGACAACTACCGCTTCTGTTCAAAAACATCTTCTCTTCGCTGTTTTTGAGATTTATGCCTGTTCAGATTCTTTCCTCCTATGGGTTTACCTGAACACTGAAGAAATGAGATTTGGGGGAGAAAATGAGGGGAGAAGAAAGAAAGACAATTTGTATGTGTGCGCGCGCGTGTGTGTGTGTGTGTGTGTGTACGTGTGTGTCTTTGTGTGTGTGTATGCACATGCGCGGGTGGGTGCATGCCACACTGGAGGTATTTAACAGCTAGAAAATGGTATGAAGGAATGAGATAATTTGAATCGAAAGAAGCTTGCTTGGTATCTGAAAATAGGAGAAGGCCTTAGAAAAGGAATTGTCAGAGTGTCAATGGCGAGTTGCATCCTTGATGTTTTGTCTGGGCCCTAGGACAGTAACAGCTTTGAAAGCCACTCAACAGCAGGAATAGCCTCACTATTAGAATTTGTTCTAACTTTTTTTGTTGGAAAAATACTCCAGAGGGTGGAGAATATGGATGGAGACTATATTTGACCAATGACAAAGACGATAGTCAAAATGTTCTTCTTGATAACACAGAAATAATCAAATAACCATATTTGTTTGGTTATAGATGAATGGAGATTTTGCAGTGTGTGCATTAATATTTATACTCTTTCCGATACTAGAAATCTTTTTTTTTCTTTTTACGGCTGCACCTGCATCATGTGGATGTTCCCGTGCTAGGGGTTGAATTGGAGCTGTAGCTGCCACCTACGCCACAGCCACAGCAACGTGGGATCCGAATGTGTCTGTGACCTACACCACAGCTCATGGCAATGCCAGGTCCCCAACCCACAGAGCGAGGCCGGGGATCATTCCCACATCCTCATGGATACCAATCAGGTTCGTTAACCGCTGAGCCACGAAGGGAACCCCCCAGAAATCTTTAAAAAATGTAATGAACTATTGTTACCTATGTACTGACTTTCTCCATGATCTCATCTTCATATTCAGACTGAAATTCCCCAGCTGTGACTTACAGAAATCCTTGCTCATGTGGCTGTGTCATTCTCACTCCTTATTTCAACAAACATTGACTAAGCACCCACAGCATTTTAAGGAATAGATCAAGTACTAAAGTTGCAGTAGTGAACTTGATTCCTTTTTAAAATTTATAGTCTGTGGTAGGCAGGTATTAAACACTCTGTTACACTAATGGAATTATTTAATAGCCATTGTGCTAGGCCCAAAGAAGAAATATGAAGTGTCATGAGAACATATAACAATGAGAAACATACCTAGTCTGGAGAGCTAAGAAAGACTTTCCTGGCAGGGGTCAAAAAGTTAGGAGTTCAAGGATCAAAGGCACAGCACTGCTGGTTCCAGCAAAGGGAAAACATGAGTGAGGACCCTGATGCTTTTTTTTTTTTGGTTTGCTTTAAACATTAAAATTGTAATTATGGACTCACAGGAAGTTGCAAAAGGAATACATAGAATACTATGGAACTTTCACTAGTTTCTTCTGATGGTGACACTTGTATGTCTGTAGCATGATATCCAAACCAAAAAATTGATGTTGACCTAATGGTATAACACTAGTAAGTCGACTACAGTCCTTAGTCGTCACCAGTTTTTACACACCCTCATTTGTATGCGTGCGCACCTGTGTGTATAGTTCTACACAATTTGGTCCCATGTAAATTTTGATGTAATTGCCACCATGATCAGGGTACAGAAGTGTTCCATCACCACGGAGATCTCCTTTTTACTTATTTTTTTTCTTTCTTTGGCTGCACCTGTGGCATATGGAGGTTCTCAGGCTAGAGGTCCAATTGGAGCTGCAGCTGCCAGCCTACACCACAGCCATAGCAATAGGGGATCCAAGCCTCATCTTCGACCTATACTGTAGCTTGCAGCAATGTTGGATCCTTAACCACCAAGTGAGGCCAGGGATCAAACCTGCATCCTCATGGACACTATGTTGGGTTCTTAACCTGCTGAGCCACAACAGAACTCCTCCCTGTTGCTTTTTCTTTAGAGCTTCATCAATACTTTATCCCTGTCTCTATCCCCTGGGAACCATTCATTTGTCCTTTGTCTCTATAGTTTTCTCATTTAGAAAATGTCGTATAAATGGAAACAGACAGTATTCAACCTTTTGGAATTGGCTTTTTCTCTATTCATGATGCTCTTGAGACCTATTCAGGTAGTTGAATGTATCACTAATTTATTCCTTTTCGTTTCTGAGTAGTATTCCATTGCATAGATGTATCGGAGCTTAACTATTAACTCACTGAAGGACACCTGGGTTATTTTCAGTTTGGGACTATTACAAATAGAGCCTCTATGGACATTTGTGCATCCTAATGCATTTTAAGGAGTGAGAAAAAGGCTTCGTTGTTCAGCACACAATGAAGCTTATTGAGGATCCTATCATGCAAAGCCACAAACCTTTCTTGACATAGACCGTAGAAGTACAAAAATGGACAACGAAGTAAGAGGAAACAATGTACACACAGAGTGGTTTAAGGACTCTGACTTTTACTGTTATATCAGATATCCAGATGGTTGCCTTTTATTTTTCATTTTTTATCTTACTGTTTGCACATAATGAGGTGGTCAGACTTGAATACTAGTTTACAGATGGATGGGGGTATTCTATATTTGACATAGCTAATTAAGACATAATCTCTAAAAACAGTCTTGTAAAAACTTTTCTTCCCTCTGTTCACTGAGAGAAAAACTTATATTTAGCCAGCGAATTTTATTGGAAGCACCAAATTGAAAACTGTCAGCTCAGATTCTGCAGCCTAAGGAAGATTCTGCCTAGTGGTGTGTTGATTAAGAGTGCAAAAAAAAAAAAAAACAAATTGGGAAAGCATGAATATACCGGGTTTTCTTTAAATCAGCAGGCATGACAAAACAGGCTATGAGAATTCTAATCAAGCCAAAGGTCAGCAGAGAACAGGTAATCTCTCTGGTAGATTTTGAAAATTTAAAAAAATTTACCGACTTCATCGACATTGACTTTCTTGATAATATTTAATTCAATAATTTTGAGGGAGGAGGTTGGTGCCACTCAAAAGGTGTGCGTTCCATTTTCAGTGAGTTGAGAAGAGGAAACCACTAAGGAAATTTTAGAGTCAAACCAGCTCTATCTAATTTAATTCAGTTTATCAAAAATTGTTGTTCCTAAAGGGTGTATGTTCATTTGAACCCAGGGGTTTTTTGTGCTTTTCTCATGTCTAGATGCAACCTCACCTCCTCTTTGCCAAATTAGATCCTACCAATCCTTCACAGTATAGTCTAAGCTCATCCTTCCCTAAAGCCTGCCAGGGAACTGATAACCTTCTCTCGCTGATTCCCCATTATAGTTACAGGATCATGCAGGCTTATATTTAATGGCTGTCATGTTGTCACACATATCTTAGTCATATACATCTAACCACATTTAAGCCACTTAAGTATAAAAGTAAAATAACAACATACAAAGTTTGGAAAATGAGGGAGGAGAGTGTTATGGGAAGATCCACAACACCATTGCCCTTTCTTTCCTTTTTAAAAATCTTTCAACGTAATGGTAAGGCTCAATATTGGAGGGGTAAAATGAAATATACATGCTAATGCTCCTGATAGATATTTTCACTGGGACTAGGTTTTTCAGGAAAGACAAGTGGACTCAAAATTTTATATCCTTGGATCCAATACACCCACTTCTCTGAATGTTTGCCAAAGTAATCTTTAGAATACAGACAAAAACTAACTTATAAGATCGTTCTTTGCAGTAATAGTAGATTAAGAAAAATAGTAATAATCTGAAAGGAATTTGATAAATTAATAAGTTTCTTTGCAGACATAAAGAATTCTTAATGACACGAGAAAGTGCTGTTGTGATAAAAAATGGGAATAGAGAGGACATACAACTGCATGTACTCTGCTCAAATCAGTTCCAATCTGGGCTCCTTTCTGTTTCTCCTCTTTTATTTCTTCTTTCAGCAGTTTTGCAATAAACTCTCTGCATTGGGGAAAATTGGAGATTGCTTGGGAAATTCATATTTTGGTTTCCAAATCCTACACACATCTATGGTTAATTTCAAATAATTGCAACAAGATACATTCAACACTAAACACATCAGTATAACACTACAGAGAACAAAAGTTAATCTTTTGTCAGTTATTCATCGTAAATGTCGGCTATTATTGTACTGGTTAGAAGAAACTTCCACTAATAAAATGACAAATCAACTAGCTTTATTATAGTGTGTTCCACACTATACAGTATGTAAAGATACATAATACTTGCATGTTGCCTTGGAGAGATCATCTCGTGCCTGCAGTTTTGCCATGGCTCTTGTTCTGTGGGAATGTAGTTGTGTGACCTTGGAAAGTCTTTTTTTTTCTTTCTGAATCTCAGTCTTCTTATCTGTGAAATGAGTGTAAGTGGTTTGTCATCCTCCCAAAGATATTTGTGTGTGTGTGTGTGCGTGTGTGTGTGTGTGCATGCACTTGTGAGTTTGTGTGGAGTTAAGATGTATATTTTTGCTAGTGAAAAACTTGAAGCATACCACCTCTAATAACTCTTCAAGATGCATAATTTTTTTGACTGTGTGATTTTACAATATATATTTGTGGCTTATCTCTTTGAAAGTAGTGATGTGTCTCTGGTTCAGATGGCTTAATGAACATAAATATTTGAGGATAGAAGAAGGACTTATTATGTTAGCAAGCATTTAAAAGTTTGAATATACACAGTATTGTTAAGGATGTGAGGAAACAGACATGGTCAAACACTGTTTTTAGGAATGTAGATTGATTTTGGAAGACAATTAGGAATAACCTACCTAAAATGCATATATACCCTCTACTTAGCCACATTTAGCTAAAAATATCCCATATACTTTTATTCTTAGAAGTGTGGAAAGATTTATGTACAGTGATGTCCTTTGCCATATTTGTTATAGCAGAAAAATACATACAACTCAAAATGAGTACTAGATGCATAAAATGTGGTGTGGTCACACAATGGGAAACTAGCTATTCAACAGAATGAGTTGGGTCTGTATGTATTGAAATGGAGAGATGTCTAAGATATTGCAGTAAGTGAAACTAGCAAATTGAAGAGCAATTTGTATGGTGTAAGTTTGTGTTAAAAGAAATATGCGTTCACATAAATTTGAATAGAAACATTTTGGAAGGTAGCAAAGAAGCGATTAGAAGCTCTTGTCTCTAGGGAAGGGAACTAGGGGGTTATTTTTTCTCCTTACATATTGTTTAAATTGTTTACCATGAATATGTATTGTTCTTGTAATAATAAAGGAATAATTTTCACTTTAAGATTAGAACTAATAAATACATTAATAAAGTTGCAATGCTCATTTTTCTACCAGATATATTTCCCTTTTTTTTGCACTACTTTATTTGGGGAGACTCCCAAAAATGTAGTGCTTGGTCACTGGGTATAAAAAGTTATATATACATCAGTTTGTTTTCCAAAGAGTTGTGATATTTTAAGATATTACCAGCACTGTATGAGAGTAACAGATTAATAGTTTTACTAATATTATTCCTAGAACATTTTTTTAATTTATAATGCAAATATAAACTTAATTACTGTTTTTATTTTATTAGTATTTGTACTGCTCCATTTCCCATTGATTTTACTATTGACAATTTATGCTAAGAAAAGAACTAAATAAAAACGTTAGGAGGTCCCTTGTGACTTAGTATGTTTAGGATCTGGTTGTCACTGTAGTGGCTCTGGTTAAAGCCGTGGCGCAGGTTAAACCCCTGGCCCAGGAACTTCCAACATGCTGCAGGCATGGTAAAAGCAACAACAACAACAACAGAAACTTTATGACAAAGATTTTTATTCTAAAAATATCTATAATAGTAAAAACTTAAAATCCATGAGAAACAGTTAATTATGGCATATCCACTCTACACCAAGGGATTATTTGATTCTTATTTAGTTATTACCTGCATATGCCAATAATATAATAATGCAGAAGTAGGTTGTTCTTACTACCTAAGAATTTACTGAGTAAATTTAAAAAAAAGTTAGTGTATGTAATTACAAGTTATTGGAACTACATACAAATAATATACCCATTCATAGAAACGCAATGGAAGGAAAGTCATTAAAATGGCAAATAAGGGGAAATTTTATTAATATGGCAACATTTTTCACCTCTATTCAATATTTGCAGTTAGAATTAAATAATAAAACTATGTAAGTGTCTATTGGTACAAGGTCAAGGTTAGTGCTCAATAAAGATTAGCATCCTTTTCACCCATATTATAAAGTAGAGAATTAAAAATCCTATGCTCTGCCTCTTTCCTATGTTGGGAAAACCAAAATTTTCTGTCATAAAAGTGAAGATATACTCCTTTATCTCCTTCTTAATCTTTTTCTCAGTCGTGCCTAATAGGATTGTGGATCCCTAGATAGGAATTTTATATGAAATTACAATAAAATATAAAATAAACAAAAATGTCTTCTCAAAAGAATGCAGAAAAATGTAAGGTAGAGTCTGTGTTGCTCCAAAACATTGTAAACTTTTGAAAAGGGAAGTTTCTGTTGACAGTCCCACCGCATTTGAGGAGAAATAGCAGTGGTATGAATGCCTGATATTTTGATGGATAATTGAAAACACAATTTCCCTTTCCACTATAAGAAGCTGTGACTGGTGATGTTTGAACGATTGCCACATACTGACTGACAGAAGTGAGAATTGTACCAAAAATTAAGAACAAGCTAGCTTCAGGTTTTCCTTTACTTCTCAAAATTGGCAAGAAGAAATTTTTAAGATTTAAGATTTTAACAATCTAGTTTTTTGTCTTTTTGTATTTTCTAGGGTTGCACCTGTGGCATGTGGAGGTTTCCAGGCTAGGGGTCTATTCAGAGCTGTAGCCGCTGGCCTACACTAGAGCCAGAGCAATGCGGGATCCTAGCCACATCTGCAACCTACACCATAGCTGATGGCAATGCTGGATCTTTAATCCACTGAGCAAGGCCAGGGATTGAACCCACAACCTCATGGTTCCTAGTCAGATTTGTTAACCACTGAGCCACGAAGGGAACTCCATAGTTTGGGGATTATTTTGCCTCAGAAATTTGCAGTTATTTTTCCTAATATATATGAGAGTGTCAAAAGGAAGAAAAAAATTTTAATTGATGGTGGGACTGCAGCTGAGAAGACTGGGGGGTAGAGTTGGAAAGGGAAATTCCTTCCAAAATAAATAGAACAGTCAGAGAAAAAGCTATGCAGTGGGTTAAAGAATTAATCCCTAGACTATGAAGTTAATAATCTAAAATATGGTTAATGTAAGTAGGAAAGAAAAATCAAGGGGTATAGCCTATGTGAACACTTGCATATTCCATTTGTTGAAAAGTTGATATGGAAAATCTGAAATTCCCCTTTATAATTTGAGGGATGATTGAGTTCCAAAAAGATGTACCACAGCATCAGGTATGCACTCCAGTTTTTTTGTCTTTAATTCATTAGCAGTAAACTTTATTTGTGGCATAATCACTTCTTCCTATATTCCAAATACCACACTGCTTTCTCTACTTTGTTTCCCATCATATTGTATACAATATGCAAGGATACTAAAATTGAAATATAGCTTAGCAATTTGTAACATCGTAAAGCCATAAAATATAAAATATTACCACTAAATATTTTGGTTTAATGGGCCTGCTGTACTACTACATATTTATTTTAACTTACTCTTAAAATGTCAAAGGAAACTCAAAAATCTGTTTTAGCTCCAAATGTAGAACTATTAATTTTATGGCCTAATATCTGATTAAATTTAACTATGCTTCTAAGAGTGTATAGATTCCAAGCATTAGATGGGCTGATTGTTTAATTCCATCATTTTAAGTGGAATTGAACCTCATCTTGCCAAATATGATAATATTCTGAGGGAGGGAGACAGGGGAGAAATGCTTGAAGACTCTATGCATTTATGTTCAGAAGATGCTTGAAGGCTCTGTGCATTTATGTCCTCTACCTGGGAGGCTAAGCAAAACATTTTAACACCTCTAGTACCCACATTCTGGGTTAAGATAATATAAAAGTGAAAAGAAAATGTTTCCAGGGATTTCTCTTGCATTGATAAACCTACCGTCAGTGTCAATAGACTTAGAGTTAAAACAGAATGTGTACATACACAGGAATAGGGGTGAGCTCTGTACAACTTCCAGTAAACTGTTCTATTTCCCAATGGCTAGCTTTTGAGGTAATGACATTCTCAGTCTGAGAAAAAGGGCAGAGACAGGCTTATACTCATGGCTCTCTAGAATCCTGCTGACTGGTTCATTACACAGAACTGGCAACTAACTCCTAAGATAAAAGTTCTTGATGGCTTTCCAAGCCAGAGGAAGGGTGCTGAGTGCCACATATAAATATATAAGGGAGAAAGAAGGGTGAGCTTGAATGGCAGTGACCTTTTCACACAGAGTTTATGGAGGAGGTACTAGTTATAAGAACTTAGACTTCACTCCGAAGAATATGTTCACCATTAAACAAATGGTGATATTCTCTTCCAAAAGGGGGGAATGCTGGATATCCATTATACATACATGATAAAATTTTGGAAAAAGTGTGATCTTAGAAATGGAGCGTCACACTGTATTACTGCATATATTCTTTTTCTTAGTTCCATGACTGGCCTTCGTGTGAGACTTTGAGAAAATTTCTTGAGGATTCTTCTAACTTCCATTACTTTATTTCTGAGTATTGTGTATCTACTGCCTCCATAAGTATTTGCTGACTTATATTATGCATATAATAAAATACTTTGAGTTCTATGGGAGAAATATATAATACAAACAAATGATATTCACATCTATTTTAAGATATAATCAGAAAACTTCTAAGTCGTGACTACCATTTTCAAATATAACTTTTTCCAGAATAAAGGCATCTCAAAACCTACATGATGATACGTTATCTCAATTGTCCTTTGTCCTTGTTTTACATCAGCTAAATATTAAGGAAGAATTTAATTAGAGATTTGAAGAGACAAAAGTATCATAATAGGCCCTAGGTCCTCTTAGTTTTTAAAAAATCATTATAAATTGTTAGTATTATAAATCTTTGGAACGCATACATACGAAAGAATTTTCCAGAAAAAAATGAAGCATGATGTATAAAAGTCAACTTTTTGTGGCGACAATAGTAAGAGACACAAACATTTAATCATTAGTAGAATGCTTATGTATATTATTTTTATTTAATACAACTAAATCCTCATTACTATCACCAAATTCTGCAAGTATTTTAGCACTTTTCACTAGAATTAATGTCTCACAAGCATTACACTTTCAAAATTATTGTGCTTTTATTATCTTACATTAAGTATGTATCATAGGTACAAAATAATGTCTTTAGAAGTTCCAGTCGTAGTGCAGCAGAAACAAATCCAACTAGGAACCAAGAGGTGGTAGGTTTGATCCCTGGCCTTGCTCAGTAGGTTAAGGATCCTGCATTGCCATGAGATGTGGCTTGGATTCTGCGTTGCTGTGGCTGTGGTGTAGGCCAGTGGCTACAGCTCCAATTAGACCCCCAGCCTGGGAACTTCCATATGCCGCAGGTGCGGCCCTAAAAAGACAAAAAGCCCCCCCTCCCAAAAAAAAAGTCTTTAAAATTCTCCTAATTTCTCAAAAGATAGTTTTAAATTATTTTCTAATGGCTTTTGACAAATTCTAGTGTTTTCAACACAAATTCTACTAAAATATGTTAATTTAAAGGAGAAACAATGATTATTATGTATATTTCAATCTCTTTTGACAATAGTTCCAATATGTGTTTCTATTTTGCTCTAACAATGGGAAAATGGCTGGCTTAATAATTTGGATTTTAAATGATTCTAATGAAGTATTTATATAACAACCATAAGATGACTGTAACAACCAAAAAAGGTAAGTAAAGTTTCATAAATGCTTTAGTGGTATGATATAATTAGGCTTTTACATTTGGGGAGTTCAGTGTCAGAGGAAAATGTAAATTCACATGAGAAGAGCAGCTAGAAAGAGTAACAGAAAAAACAGAAGAGAGTTTTAGGGAATTAAATTAATGTTAACAGATAAAAATAGATAAATAATTTTGAGAATAATTTTCCCCTTAAAACAGTAAAAATATGAGAAATGTGAAATTTATAAAATATGACAGGAGCAGTTTTCTTTTAATAATAACAATAAAAATCTCAAAATTAAAATTACAACAGATATCACCATATTAAAACTGTTAAAACTGATTTAATTTAGATGTGAGCAAATGTTTTCATCAAATTTCATATAAAATTAATGTGTAAATTTTTTCTCTTTTTTAAAAGTTTTATTGAAGTGTAGTTGATTTACATGTTGCGATTATTTCTGCTGTACAGCAAAGTGATTCAGTTATATATATCTATACACACATCCATTCCTTTTCAGATTCTTTTCCCACATAGATTATCACAGAATGATGGGTAGAGTTCCCTATGCTACATAGCAGTTCCTTTGTTGGCCAATCATTCTGTATACCACAGTGTGCATATGCCAATCCTAAACTCCCAATGCATCCCTCCCCATAACTAGTCCCTTTTGGTAACTGTAAATTTGTTTTCAAAGTCTGTGAGTCTTTTTCTTTTCTGCAAGTAAGTTCATCTGTATTCTTTTTTAAAATTTCACATATAAGTGATATCATATGATGTTTATCTTTCTCTCTCTGACTTATGTCACTCAGAATGATAATCTCTAGGTCCATCTATGTTGCTGCAAATGGCATTATTTCAGTCTTTTTTTGATGGCTGAGTAATATCCCATTGTATATATGAGCAGCATCTTCTTTATCCATTCCTTTGTCGATAGACACTTCAGTTGTTTCCATGTCTTTGCTACTATAAATAGAGCTGCAATAAATGCTGGGGTACATGAATCTTTTTTAATGATTGTTTTTGGAGTTCTTACTGTGGTGCAACGGGATTAGTGGCGTCTCTGCAGCACCAGGAAATAGGTTCAATCCCTGGTCTGGAACAGTGGGTTAAAGGATCCTGAGTTGCCAGTGTAGGTCATAGCTGCAGCTCAGATCTGATCCCTGGCTCAGGAACTCCATATGCTATGGGATGGCCAAACAAGAAAAAAAAAAAAGTGATTTATGGTTTCCTTCAGCTAGATGCCCAAGACTGGGATTGCTGGATCTCTTGGTAGTTCTATTTTTAGTGTTCTCCATAGTGGTGGTACCAATTTACATTCTCACAAAATAATTTTTATTTTTTTCATTCTTCTTTTTAGGGACACACCTGTGGCATATGGGGTTGAATGAGAGACGCAGCTGCCAGCCTACACCACAGCCACAGCAAAGCAGGATCTGAGCTGCGTCTGTGACCTACACCACATCTCATGGCAATGCCAGATCCCTAACCCACTGAGTGAGGCCAGGGATTCAACAGTCATCCTTATGGATACTGTTTGGGTTCTTAACAGGCTGAGCCACAATGGGAATTTCCACAAAATAATTTTTTAAAAGTTTTTAGAAAAAAACTATAAATAGTAGAGTTTTTGTTTTCTTCAATAACTGCTGAAAAAGAATAGGGGTTGAGTTAGGAAAGAGGAATGGAGGGAAGAAAGAAAGGAAGGAAGAAAGAAGGAGGGAAAGAACTGCACAACTCAATAAGAGGGGAAAAGAACATGACGTGAATTTATGTCTTCTATTTGGGAGGCTAACTAAAACATTTTCATATCTCCAGGACCCACATTCTGGGTAAGATAATGTAAAAGTGAAATCAAATACTATTGAATTCAAACTCTTTTTAGGTGTATATGCAATCTTCTAATGGGCATCTCTATTTAACTCTATCACAGTCACTTCAAAGTTGGCATCTATTAAATCTAATTCACCAGCCCTTCCCCCACCTCCCTGATCCTCTATATTCCCTTTTTGCAAGTATCTTTTCCCAGATCTATCCAGCTCCATGCATTGGTGTGCTTACTGACACCTACCTTTGCTTCAAATGTTAGTTTCTATTTCTTCAACCTCATGACTACTCTTCGATGTACTGTCTCATTGCCTCAAAATTCGTAGTCCCTGTCCATTCTTGTACTGCTAAATTATCTAACAGTGAATTTGGTCATGTCACTCTCTCACTTGAAAAACTTAATATGAGCAGAAATTAGGTGGGCCTCTGCCACCCCTGCCCTTGCACTTGACTTCTTCCTCTTCCCCAATTCCATGGCTTGTTGTCAAAAACCCTCCCCAAGGCTTTTACATATGCCTGTGGGAGTTAAATTCTCCCTTCGTCTCAGTCTCTGGGCTGCACTTCCTTAATATGTCATACACCACTAACCCAGCCCATCCCTTGATTTTCACAAACATTAAAATTCCTAGTCACATAAACACAAGTTCAATGAAATTGGAGATTTGGGAGAAAGGCTGAGGAGTGGATAAAACATTAGCAATGAAAATAATTTCAAATGGAGCAAAGAGATAGATAATTGTTCTTAAATATCCCTCATTTTTTGTTATGCTGTGGATATCTACTAATACGTTTATGAATGCTTTTTTTTTTTTGCTTTTCTTTATCTTGTTGGGTTCTTCCTTCATTGTTCTGTTTCTGACCTCCTTATTTAAGAACTCCAAATTCTTCTTTCATTTTTTTATTACTAAATGAATTTGTTACATTTATAGTTGTACAATGATCATCACAACCCAGTTTTATAGTATTTCCATCCCACACCCCCAGCACATCCCCCTACCCCCAAACTGTCTCCTTTGGAAACCATAGGTTTTTCAAAGTCTGTGAGTCAGTATCTGTTCTGCAAAGAAGTTTATTGTGCCCTTTTGTCAGATTCCACATGTAAGTTATAGCATATGATATTTGTGTTTCATTGTCTGACTGACTTCACTTAGCATAATAATTTCTAGGTCCATCCATGTTGCTAAAAATGCCGTTATTTTGTTCCTTTTAATGGCTGAGTAATATTCCATTGTGTATATGTACCACATCTTCTTTAGCCACTCCTCTGTCTATGGACACTTTGGTTGTTTCCATGTCTTGGCTATTGCAAATAATACTTCAGTGAACATTGGAGTACATGTGTCTTTTTGAGTCACGGTTTTCTCTGGATAGATGCCCAGAAGTGGGATTGCTGGATCAAATGGCCATTCTATTTTTAGTTTTCCAAGGAATCTCCATACAGTTTTCCACATTGGTTGCACCAATTCACAATCCCACCAAGAGTGTAATAGGGTTCCTTTTTCTCCACACCCTCTCTAGCACTTATTGTTTGTAGACTTTGATGATGGCCATTCTGGCTGGTGTAAGGTAGTACCTCATAGTAGTTTTGATTTGTATTTCTCTAGTAATGAGTGATGCTGAACATCCTTTCATGTGTTTTTCACATTACCCTCTCCCAGCCTTATGTACCTAAAACCCATTAGTAAAACCCATCAAGAAACAGAGCAAATGGCACTCCATTGAATTTGCTCCTCTCCCTTAGAAGGCAACTGTATTCATAAAAAAAGAGAAAATACATAAATTTAAAAAATAAATATTATAAAAACAAACATCATGAAAGATTCCTATTTTCTACAAGATCCAGGCTTTTTACTTGATCCCATAAGCACCTATTTTCTACATCTTCAGTTTTTCTTTTGGTGGCTCTCCACTCTTCTAATTCTCCAGGTTCAAGAAAATTCTCAACCTTCTTCAATCAAAACAGATTCTTTTTGTGATCTGTTTCTTTTTCCTAGATGGCCCATGCCACCTTTCTTTTCTTAATGGACTCTTACTCATGCTTCAAAACCCTTCTCAGGCAACCCCCTACTCCCTATGCAAAGTGAGCTTCAACCTCACACAGCACATGTGTTTTAAGAGTTGGAAAATATATCTGCCTCATTTACAAGAACAGGTGTTGCTTCACTAGTCCGGGGCTGTGCTCTGGAAAAGTAGAACAGTCTTGATATTCTATTCTTCTGCCTTTGAGTGAAAATGGTCAATATGACAATATGTCTTACATGTTTTATTCACAGTGTTCCATAATCTAAACCCTTAAAAACTGTATTATTTTTCCCTATTTTTTAGTTTTATTAAAGTAGAATTGATGGACAAGGTTATGATCATTTCTGCTGTACATTAAAGTGATTCAGTTATACATGTACACACATCCATTCTCTTTCCGATTCTTTTCCCACCTAGACTATCACAGAATATTGCATATTAGGTGGAGTTCTCTGGAAAGCTGTACTATTTTTTTATATAGCATAGCCTCAGATTGCATTTTTACAATCTCAGTCATTTAAAAAACTGATTTTTTAAAAAAAATTCCAGTGACCTACTGTAGGTGGAAGAATTTATATCCTTGAAGATATTGGAGAAGATGTGCTCCAGGAGTTCTCAGCCTCACTGTCTCCCAGGGCACACCTGAGGCTTTACACTTTGGCACCACTCATGCCCTTTGGCTTCAGGGGCTCTTGGTTGAAGATGTGGCCTAGAGTTTTGGCCCTTCTGTAGCTGGCACCAGAACTGGAATGCCTTGTTCTGACCCAACTCATGCCAGGTGGAACTGACAGTTGCTGCTATTGTCCAACCCTCCTATTTTACAAAAAAGAAACTGAGGTACAAAGAGGTTAGCTGAGTTGCCTTGCGTCATCCAGCTAGCCAGAGGGTGTCCCGGCTTGATCTAGAGCTCAAGTGTTTCGAGCTTTTTTAAGGCAGTGAGAACTCTGATTGATGTCTTGAGAAAGACCCCACCTCTAACACTTATGGGACAGCAAATTAGTCAATTACACATTCTCGATTAAAATTTCTCCTGTTTTTTTTCTGAGCTGTTGTCACATTGAAACTGTCTTGACTGCATTTAGCCTATGAAATGTAGAATATGTCAAAACATATTTTTTCACACATGATGTGAAATGAAGGTTTTGACAATTTTTTCCACATTGTAATTGGTTCTTCGAGGTTTACATAAATTTAACTCAAGGCAGGAAGCTATTAGCCAGGAATTTCAAAGAATTTTGTAAAATTTTAACTATGTTCAATGTACATGTAACAATGATTTGAAATGAGAGGGTAGCTACCAGGTTAGAGCCCAGAACTATACATGGGAAATAGTTGGCTACAAAGACCTACTTAGGGATCACAAATACTTTCTTAACGTAGATCTGTTTATTCACAAAAGAGTATTGTAGTGTTAGGACAGCTCAGTAATGGTTGAGTCTCTCTGCACCACACCTGAGGACAATGGGGATTTTGCACAAAACAAAGATTTAGGATCAATAGTTTTTTTTTTTTTTTTTGGCAGACCAAATGACCTGCCATTAGGGTAATCTGACCAGGAGAAGATGAAAGCATGAATAAGCAATAAGCAGAGCAAAGTTTACCCATTTATTTCAACTAATAATAACATGCCTTAATCTTTTAATGAGACATTGAAAAGGAAACACACATACACACTTAAAAGAAAACCCATAAACACAGAGGCAGAACAAGATTTTTAGCCGATGCTCAAGGGCTAAATATTTAGGTCAGAAGTGAAGTTCAAGGAGAGATGGTAAAAAGAATTGCTTGCTTTGAATGTAATGGCGAAAAAAATGGATACACACTTTTGTGTCAGCACTGTCTTGCAAATATGATTAAAAAAAAAAAAAAAGAAAGAAAACGCTGTTACAAATCACTGGCCTGGTTGAGAAATAGATTTCTGAGTTGTCATAGGAGTGAAACCAATATTTTGCCAGTGACTACTTCTACCCCCAAGCAGCCTTGATGAACTGAGCAAGATCAAGGCCAGATTGTAGTCCCTGGAAGCACTGACGATAAGCACTCTACGGTTAAAGGACACAAATTACCCTTGGAATCATAATGCAGGTACCCTGGATGTAAGAATAATGTGATTCAAACTAATTTCAGACTGTGCCAAGCAGGAAGAGAAAGTCCTTTGGGCATTCAAGAAGAACATTTAGACAAAGCAAAACAAGAAGGGGAATTTGTGGTTAGCAGGAAGCTGTTGCTCATTTATATTTTATTGAAGATTTAAAATGTTGTGCAAAAGAGTGTAGCTATGATAAGCAGAGAAAGAAATTTAAAATGTTTATGGTTTATAACTAAAAGAATCAAATAGAAGGAATGATAAGCATCAGGAAAATTGAAAAGGTATTCTCTTTAGTTTCAGAAAAGTATTTATTTTGGAAACTCAGATAGGTTAGACATATCAACACAGGCTTCTCATATCTCATTATGATGCCTCATATGAATTACCACTCTTCTATGTTAATCAAAGTGAATCCCTTCCAATTATACAGATTGCTATGAAAAATCATGAGACATCACATTTTACTAAATGGGAAATACTATTGATCTAACAAGATGCAGTGAATAATGGAAGGGGTCCATTTTCATTACATATTCCCTCTAGCAAGGTTGAATGAATATACTGGTGAAAGATGAAAAGAATTAATTGATTTTTTTATAGTTTCAGGTACCTACAGTTTCAGATACATATATGATAACGTGTTAATAGACATAAATAACATTTACTTGCTTATATTCTCATATTAGAGTGCTGGAAACTGTTTAGGCTATATTTAATAAATATCAATTCTTCCTTTTAGGAGCTTACAATCAGAAACTGATGATAATAAAACAGAGAAACAGGAGTTCCGTCGTGGCACAGCAGAAACAAATCTGACTAGGAACCATGAGTTTGTGGGTTCAATTCCTGGCCTCACTCAGTGGGTTAAGGATCCGGCATTGCCGTGAGCTGTGGTGTAGGTCACAGATGCAGCTTGGATCTGGCATTGCTGTGGCTCTGGCATAGGCTGGCTGCTGTAGCTCCAATTAGACTCCATATGCCTCAAGTGTGACCCTGAAAAGACAAAAGACCAAAAAAACAAAAACAAAAACAAAACCCCAAAACAGAGAAATGTATAAGGAGGGATAGCTTGGCAAACCACATATAAAATGATATTCAAATATAAATATATTTGATTTACTACAAATATGGAAGAGATATGCTTATCAAGAGAGAATAAAAAGACAATATCTGTTATTAGGAAGTAAGTTCTTGGTGCTAGCAGATTATATCAAACAATCCTTTAATGTCTGCAAGAAGTGATTTTGTCTATCTATCTATTTATCTATCTATCCATCTATCCATCCAAATGGAACATATGAAGTAAAATGATCAAAGGAAGAGGGTAGTGAGAAGACACAAGATGCAGTTCGATCAGAGGGTATAAAAGAAGAGAGAAAAATGACCAGTAAGGCATTTAAAAAATTAGGATGAAAGAGTTTGCAGCTGAGCAAGAGGATCTTACACATGATCTATCAGATAAGTTTAAAAAAAATCATATGGCCTCAGAGAAGTCTGGCACACATAAACCGACAGGTGAAAAAGATAAGTTTGGCAGAAGAGGTATTCTGGGGAGAAGAGTCTATGATTATCCAAATAAAAAATAAAGGATCATCTATAAACCATAAAACAAACTTAATAGAGTTAAGTTCTTATTTTTCACTGAAACAACAAAGTGCATTATTTGGACGATATCACCTCTAAGATAATATGATTTGGTCATTAAAATGACTGAAATAAACATACATGGAAACACTAATTCATGTGTCTGGACTGCATTAATGATCAAATTGAGAAACAGTTCACATAATCCAGTTATTTGTGTGGCTATCACTCAACAAATATTAATTGGCTGCTCTTTGTGATACATTATAGCAAGTAGTTACTATACAAAATGCCAATTGAACACAGAGTGCTTTTTCTTGTTTATTCTATAAAAAATCCTTCAGAAGAGTTGAAAAGAAGACAAATCAGATTCAGAAAATGTCATGACTGAAAAAGCAGCTTTAATTAGGAACTGGAAATAGAAATCGAAAAACAACCAAGAGCCAGTGAGGTGTTTTATTTGGGAGCTTTCTTATTTATCAGTGTTCTTTACTGATACATGGATGTTGGATGTGGGCAAAGTGAAAGACAGATGATAAATTTCCATTTAATATGAATTGTTATGGAACTTGTCTTGCAGACAGATGCAATGTGGAGAACAGAGGTGAACACAGATATGGATTTATTAGATATATGTATTCATTCAACAAATATTTTTTTGAGGTCATGTTATTTTGCAAGCGCTATCTAGGCACTGGGGTTCTAACACGAATTAAGCATGGCCCCTGCCATTGGTGAAGCAACCAACATGAAAAAGCTAATTTGCCAAGCCATAGGGGTAAGCCCTCTGTGAGTGGAAGCCAGAGGAAGGGGTGGTGGTGAAGGGTCTCTAAAGTAGATGAGGTGAGAGTAAGACTAAATGAGGAAAGAGGCTCAGAAGCCAAGGAGAGAGAGTTGTGTAATTGGTTATCAGCAGTGTCAAATTCTGTACATAAGTCAAGGAGCATCAAGATGGAGAAATGCCATTTGGTTTTGGCAGTGAGCGTGTTACTGGATACCTTGGCAAGGCTAGCTTCTGGGAAGTGGCGTGGGTTAGGGCTGGTCTGGATCAGGTTCAGGAGTATTTTCACTGAGGAACTGAATGCATCTGGTGCACTCTAGGAGTTGGGAGAGGTAGGGGAGGGAAACAGTTGTTAGAGGGTGTATTTCTTGAGGCCCTGGGATATCTGAGACAGCAGAAACCCCCACCCACAGACCTTTAAGTTCTATTTTGTGAAAACCCTAGCTTCCACCAGCAATAAGGAAAGGGCATTTACATCTTCAAGTAGCCTTTGTTGAGCTTGTTTGTTCTCTCCGGGGCAGTGAGTCACTCTGGAACACTGACCCTGCCATTGAAGTCAGCAGATTCTATTTGGAGAGCATTGGCGATTGTGGGGGAAGTTGTTTAAAAAGTTGACAAAAACATTTACTCTCCCTGATACGCTAAACACCTGCGTGTATTAGTTTTGGCAACTGAATATCAGCTTGGGAGCACGCGAATGCTGTTCGAGTCAAAGCAAAGGGAAGTCTCATCTTCTGAAGGAGCTAAATGTACATGACACAGGAAGGAGTTATAATACTTTCTATTTTGGTTGTCTCTCATTTGAAAAGAATTTTAAAGAGAAAAGTGGTTCTGCAAATGCCAACTTCAATTAAAATGCTAAATACTAGTTGCAGTTTCCCCACCTCTGCCAAAGGGAATAAGTCCAATGTGACCAGCCACCTGTTTCCCTTTATAAGAGCTCAAGACTGCTGCTTCATCCAGCACACTGGACTGACACTAAATATCAGTGTGATGATGAATCAAAAGTCAACAGCAGCAGAGTTTTATTTACCCAGAAGTGACCTTTAGTAAGGTCATCTCTTTTTGAGAGGACATTGCAGTCATTAAAGTTGAAACCCTTATGCAGAGGCTCCTTAAGCCTATTTAAGGCATGAGATGTAGGGCATCATGATCTTCAGTGTTTCCAATTTGATCAAATATACATATATCTGTATATGTATATATACGCCGACATGTTGGCGGAAGATGTTTGAGCAGAGAGTAATGGCACATGGTTTGTGATGGCTTAACTAGACACAGTGAAGGTCATAGAACTAGAAATTTAAGAATCAATTACGAAACAGGCTAAAGTTGCAGTCAAGAGAGTGGGTTTGGAATCAGTAAGACGTGGGTTTTAATGACAGCTGTGTCATTTATTAGCTGTGTGGCATCAGTGGCCTAATTTGTTTTTGACCACGCCTGCAGCATGTGGAAGTTCCCGGACCAGAGACTGAACCCCGGGCCACAGCAGCAACCTGAGTTGAGCCACCAGGGAACTTCTGACCTAAATTTTTAAGCCTCTGTTTCCTCATCTATAAAATGCAAATAATACCAGTATGCCTAATGTATGCTGTTCTTTTAAGAATGAAGTGACACGGTTCATGCAGCTTAATCCAAGACCAGGCATATATAGTAAATGCTTCATAAATAATGGCCATTATTTCCCTCAATAATTCCTTGTTGATCAGGAAAATAGAAACCATCAGCGTTCTTTACAAGTATAAGAGTTAATATAAAAATGAATGTATGAAACAACTTGTAAAAATTCTAGTTTTGGAAAACAATCGAAATATGTCTAAGAAAAACTATAAGCATGATAAATCCAATCTAAGAAGACTGAAATGAGAATATTTTAATCACCAAACAGAACCCAGAAAAAGAACCAAAGGGTTTTAAAAGTTATATCCACTCCTAAAATTTAATAAGATTCTGATTTTGCTAATGTTAAAAAACCTCATTTCTACTAAATGTAAAAATTAGAAATTAGCTTTATTATATATATAAAGCATCTCAGCACTCTTGGTGAAATTAATAGTAAAAAATTATTCCAAGTAGGTTCTGTGGGACACGTTAGTGATATTCAGATAACCATCAGTGCCCCTCTCTCCACGTATAAAATGCCCTATCCATTTGTGGAATAAATTGATGGCTGAAAATCTTCACTATATTATCTCTTCTATGGTCCCTAGTTCACCATTTAATATGGAGGCCCTAGGCCCTTTCTGCCATCAGTCAGACATGGACCTTCTGCCAGTTCTCAGACCCCAGGTTTAATCAAAATGCCTGGCTCACCAAGCCCTGTTTGCATCCTTCATTTGTCCAGTTCTTAGGGGAACTTTGTCAGTTTGAGATATATCATTCTCTCTGCAAATAGAACCCAGGAAGAAAATCTGAATGTTATCAAGCATGGATGATCAATTGCTAAAGCACTCTGAATCTCAGTGACCACTGGGCTTAAATGATATCCTTAAGGAGAATCCAGAAAGCCATCTTTCTAGCCCTCAACTTGGCCTGCTGTGGAAAATGTAGACCCCTGCCCTTTACCAAATATAAACTACTTTTCTAGGTGAGAAAAGAAAATTGCAAAGTCAAGGCCATGCAGAGAACCAGCCATTTCCTGGGGTAGGTTGACTGAAATTCCACTTGACAAAGCCTTTTTTAGCCTTTCTACCCCAAAGTGACCTCTCCGCCACGGTTTCCTACTTAATTGATGTCTTGCCATTACTGTTCATATATCCTCAGGTGATGAGCTGTCAGAGGGCACCACCTTTAGGTCTCCGTTAGAGCCACTGATCGGGAAGATTTGCTCCCGTTTTCTCCAAATCTCCTCAGAGCCCTGGTCCTGGAGTCTGGGAGACAGGGAAGAAAAAAAGGGGAGTGAATTTAGGTTCTGCATTTTGCTTTTGTCAACCTCCTGTAAGTCATTCAGCCTCACTGGCAGTTATCCTTTCGTATGATGGAGGTAATTATAAAAACCGGTTTGAAAAACACTTTGATACCCTCAGGTAAAAGAGACTCTAAAAGAGCAGAGGATAATTATTATTAGAAGGTCCATGGTTCTTAGCTTTTTCCACATGCAGCTTCCTCCAGGGAAGTAGATCCATGAAACTAAAACCAGTTTGAGAGAAAAGGTACAATACAAAACTCTTTAAACAAGGAAAATGACTTCAAAAAGATGAGCCAGATGAAACATAAAAGTGAAAAATTAAAGCCATGGCGATGCTTCTATAGCAACCTCTGCACCATTGTCAAGAATGAACTTAACACCAGTACACAAGTTGTGGTAGTGATACCGGCACCTCGTGTTGGTATAACGTTTTTCCCAATATCCTCACAGCTCTTTGGGGACATAAAATGATACTTATTAAATCTTCAAGATGCTAGCAGGCTGATTTTTTAGGTGAGATAATTGAAGCCTGATCCACTTCATTGATTAAGCCAGTAGAAAAATGAGAACTAGAATTCCATTTTCCTAGCCAGCAACACAGAAGCAAGGAACTGGAAGGATCCGCCATCTCACGGTTTCCATCGAAAATCTCGCTGTTGGAATCTAGTCAGCTAAAAGGTACAGATGGAATTGCTGGCATTTGTTCTGACTTTTGTCTTACCATTTAGAAAGTATTAAAATATAATTATTTATGAAGGTCCTCCTAGGCAGCTGATCCTTGCTAAAAGAATAAAAGATAACAGACAAATCAAAAACAAAAACAAAAACCCAAGTATAGTATTCGGTGTCCAGCCACAAGTAGATCATGGTGTAGTTAAGGAGAACAGACATATACATAAAGCAATTTGTGGACCAAAATTGTATTTCATTATGAAGTGCTATCTATTCTGAAGAGCTTCCATGATTATGGCACTCGACAGTAATCTTTCTTTTTAACATGTATAGCATTCCTAACACTGTGTTTCTTCTACCATTTGTAAAAGACATATATAGCTTCATGCCTGAAGCATGTTGGTTTTTTTGTTTGTTTGTCTTGCTTTTTTAGTGCTGCACTCATGGCAAATGGAAGTTCCCAGGCTAGGGGTCAAATCCAAATCAGAGCTGCATCTGCGACCTTCGCCTCAGCCCACAGCAACACCAGATTCTTAACACACTGAGTGAAGCCAGGGATGGAACCTGCATTCTCATGGATACTAGTTGGGTTCTTAACCTGCTGAGCCACAATGGGAACTCCCCAAATCTTTTTTCATATTAAATTTTAATCCTATGCTTCACAGGGTCCAGGACCCAACATAAGGGCTCAACAATGTTTGTTGAATGACATACTGATATAATAATTTTTGAATATAGACAATTAACTAGATCACAAGGACAATATGTGCAACAAAATTGCTGAGCGTGTTTTCATTCATAATTAAAATCCATTAGGCTCAAACCAATTAGGAAATAATCACTCCACTCCTGATGTTCTTTGAGTGCTTCGATAGCATTTACGAATTAGTTATAGTTGAAAAGTTCTTTATCGTTATTTCACCATGCTTCAAAACCATAGGAATTTAACTTTTACTTTCCTCAATAGACAAATGATATAAAAAAGATAGGAACTTACATTATCATCGTTTCTTCAAGATTTCCTTGTCGTCTTTGCAGTGCCTAGCTCTCTTTGGCAGGAATAAGGAGAAAGAGGTTAAACTAAAAGAGAATAGAATGCAGGAGTTCCAGAATGTATTTGGAAGGACAGCATGGGAACAGAGAAGGCTGCCAGCCTTGTGTTTCTGGGATAAGGTGAGCAAGTAGTCTTGGATAGAATTGCATGATCACTTTTACACCTCACCCAAGGAAAGGAGGAAAATAATTAGGTGACAACTCACTTCCTTCTCCTTCGTTTCTTTCCTCTAACATTCTGTGCTTTGTGGAAAAATAGCACCTACTTTGCATGTCTGATAATCATGTGTTCATGCAAAATGATCTCCAAATTAAACTAAATTTTCCTTTCACTCATTGGGTGTAAAATAATTCATATTTATATATTAAATACTGGCTCAGTCAGAGAGATACACATGCACAGTTAAGTATGCAATTCCCTTCCCTTCGAGATGCTCCCAGTCTTAGAAACAATGACTTTACAGGGACACGTAGGACTTTCCCAGAGCTAAAATAGTAACTAAACTTATTTTTAAATAAATCAGTATGTTATTTATATTATGCATCGGCTTAGGACCAATTTTGCTATTTCACTTATCTCACCACCCTGTCCCATTCTTCTGAGAGAGGGAGAACAGAATAGGAAAAGCCATAAGGATTTTCACTCCTTCATTTCTGGGGTGATGTAAAAATCCCTTTCGTGAGAGGTGCTAGATGTATTTGGATGCTCCAGCACCACGACCCTTGCAGGCAACACTCCTCATTGTTTCCTGAACTGCACGGCATAACTTCTCAAGAGAAGCCCAGATGTCCAGGCCACCCAGGGTCAACCAAGGTCAGATCCTGTTCCCACTATAGGGAGTGAGACACTGGAGTTGGCTTTGCCCAAAAATAGCCCATGTCCATGTGGTAGAATTAGCTTGATATCGCCAAGCTCCAAACTTGGAGCCAGAGTCCTGCTTTCAGAGGGAAAGGACTCCAAGCCCTTTAACATTGCTGTTATGCAAGTTTTTAATTAGTCATGAGGGCAC
Organism: Phacochoerus africanus; assembly: GCF_016906955.1. Lineage (NCBI taxonomy): Eukaryota > Metazoa > Chordata > Mammalia > Artiodactyla > Suidae > Phacochoerus > Phacochoerus africanus. The sequence goes on from NC_062544.1 coordinate 260,034,792, forward strand.
TGATAGCCAGGCCCTGAGACAGTATCATGATGACCCGGGCGGATGCCTCCAGAGGATGCCAAAGGGACAGGAACGGAGGCTCCACCTTTAAGAACATATTTTCTTTCTACCAACCCTAAAGGGAGTCCAAGGAAAAATATCTTGGATTTCTACTGGAGGAAGTTCATTAGCCCAAATCTCTCTAATTAACCATCATTTGTTACGGCATTTTCACCTTTCTTATTTTCCAAAACCTGGTCAACCCAACAACTTAATCCAAGTAATGACAAATTTGATTGATAGGCCAAACCTCCATTAGACAGATGGACTTTATATTTTGAGCCTTCTCTGGCACTTGAGTACATGCATCAAAATTGGGTAGATGAAATTTTAACTGTTCTAGAAGAGAGAAAATGCAGTCGACTATGTATAGAATGCTTATTTTTCTCCAGAATCTGTTCTCAGTAAAACTCTTATTTTTAAAAGGCTTTTGCTAAACTATTAGTGCGCCATAAATAATGATTTATAAATGTTACCTAATAAATCACTTCCCTGGCTCATACTAAATATTAGCATCCCTTTTGTTTTTACAGATAGACAAAATGAAAGCCATAGATTAAATTAATGGGAAGAAAGTGAACTACAAACCATGGTTACTTCTACTTTGGCAAAGTGAATTATTCATGAAAACTCTATTGCAAGTTTCCAGTGCCAAAGGTAGCCCTTAGGATAATTTTTCTCAGCCTCTGGGCCCTGGGAGTAATTGCAAAGCGGGTAGCAATTACTTTTGGCATCTTCCCACTTCATATCCAGTGCCCTAATCCCACCTACCTTTCTGGAACCAAGTATTTAGTGGCCCTATCAAATTTTATTGCTTTCCAAACTCTTTTTAGAGTTACCTCTTTCATTTCTACCCTGTACTGGAGGGCCCTGGAGTCTACAGTTGTTATATTCACACACACACACAATATCAGAAAAAAATTTTCTTATGGGCTCAAGATCGTTCATACTGAGGTATGAATGACTAATATGCTTGTGAATTTTAAAAGAAGTGTGTTGATTAAAATGCAACTTTAGATGGCTGTGCTATGTTGGGGAGACAATCTTTAACTTCTTTGTTTCCTCGTTTATGACCTAATGTTAACGTGCCCAGCTCCCATCTGCCAAAAAGAACAGAGATGAATTATTTGGCAATTGGTATTCTGCTTCTGAATGATTTCTTGAGAATCTAGATCTCGACATGGAGACTCTGTAGACATCAGGCTTATTGGCCACACTCTCTTATCACATCACCTGAGGAAGGGTGAACAGTCTAGCTCCCTTCTCCCCAACTCATAACAGACAATACGATGTGGGACTGTAGATAACAGCCTTTAGGTTCAACTTCTGGTGTGTGAGTTCTGGCCCCGCCACTTAGTAGCTGTGTGACCCTAGTCCATTTACTTAATCTCTTCAAAAAATGGAGATATGAATAGCTATTACCTCAGCAGATGATTTTAAGAATTCATTGATGTAAGAAGTATATCATGCAGTACCTGACATAAATTAAGAACTCAATCAATGTTAGCTAATATTATCATTAGAGCATCTAGTCATTAGTACACACCGTAATAGCATCTACCAGGAGATCCCCAGTGGGGAGCTTCAGGGCATACTTGTGGTTATATCCTTCTCTGAGCATCCTAGGTTTTAGTATTTCACCTGCTTTGGGATTTTTGTTTGTTTGTTTTCTTTCTGTCTTTAGTTATTTGTTTGGAGGTGCTGTCCATCAAGCACTGTGCTAGGAACTGGAAACTATGGTGAGCTATACAAATACGGCTTCTATGTCGGTGAAGCTTTTGGTGCAGAAAGAATAACGGGCAGAACTAATTACAAAAGCAATTTCAGTGATGGTAAAGGTGTTATGAAAGTATGTAAAGTTTAGGGGTGGGATACTAACCACCAGGATCAGGAAAGAATCCCTCTTGAAGGATGAGTAGGAATTAGCTAGTTCAGAGTTGGGATTGGGAGAGTAGAAAACAAGTGGGGAAATGGTATGTTTTTCATACAAATGGACTGAATATTTGTTTCCCCTTCAAATTCCTGTGGAAGCCCTAACCCTCAGTGCAATGGTATTTGGAGGTAGGACCTTGGGTAGGTAATTAGGATTAGAAGAGATGGTGAGAGTGGAGCCCAAAGATGGGATTAATGTCCTTATAAGGAGAGAAAGAAAACCCAGAACTCTCACTCCTCCCTGTGAGGACACAGCAAGAGGGCAGCCATCTGCAAGCCAGGAAGAGAGCCCTCACCAGGAACTGAATTGGCTGGCACCTTGTTCTTGAACTTCCTAGGCTCCAGAATTGTGAGAAGTTAATATCTGTGGTTTGAACCTCCTGGTCCATCATCTTTTTGTCAATGGCAGCCTGAGAAGACTAAGACACAGTGGAAAGTTGCCCTTGAAGAGGCAGTAAGGGAGATGTTATGGCTGGACAAGCAGAGGCTTCTGCTGGTACTTGGGAAGCATGGGGTGAGTGGGGGTAGAATTAGGATGATGTCAGGGCAGAGTCTGGATAGCCCAATTGTTCTCAGTCAGAAGTATGTATGTATGTGTTTATTTATTTATTTTGCCTTTTTAGAGCCACACCCACGGCATATGGATTTTCCCAGGCTAGGGGTTGAATCAGAGCTATAGCTGCCAGGCTACACCATGGCCCCAGCAATGTGGGATCTGAGATGCATCTGAGAACTCCCCCACAGATCATAGCAATGCTGGATCCTTAACCCACTGAGCAAGGCTAGGGATCGAACTTGTGTCCTCATAGATACAAGTTGGGTTAATTACCGCTAAGCTAGGATGGGAACTCCCTCAGTCAGAAGCATTTATTTGCACTGTTTGGTGGTTTGGTGATATTTTTAATTGTCATATCTGGGGATAGGGAGTTCAGCTGGCATCTAGTAATTAAAGGCCAAGGGTGCTGCTAAACATCCTATAAGGCAGAGGACAGCCCTCCAACAGGAATTTTTTTTTTTTTTTAGCTAAAGATGTCAATAGAGTCAAGCCTGAGAAATCTTAGAATAGATAGATCATTGTGTAGGATCTTGAAGGGCCGGTTAAAAGTATTGTACTTTATTATAAGAATAAAGGGAATCCATTGGAAGAGTGTATGAAAACGTGTGGTGTGAATATATTTGCTTTTCTTTTTTGGCCACATCCACAGCAGGCAGAAGTTCCCGGGCCAGGAATTGAACCCATGCCACAGTAGACCTGGGACTCAGCAGGGACTCAGTCCCAACATTGGATCCTTACCCAGCCACACCACAAGAGAATGCCTGCATTTACCTTATTAAAACTCCATCTCTGGCTGCTGTTGGGGAAAAGATGCTGATAGATTTCTGCAAAAGTCAGCTGAGAGATGATGGTAGCTTGGACCTTGCTTGCCTTAAAGTAGGGGATATATATATATATATATATATATATCCCCTACTTTGCTAAACTTTGAACTGGGGAGTGCATTAACTAGATGTGGAGGAGAAGCAGAGAAAATAATTGGACTCCAGAGAAAGGGAGATGTGCTTTTCCTCAGGATTTTCTGAGTCTTACAAAAGTGCCTCCTGGTCTCCTTCCTAGGGTACATGAGTCACTGCTGATTCTGCCCTGGTTGGCGGTTACCACACAGGTCTCAACACCTGCTCTGCCTTCTCCACCCGCTTTTCTACCTCCATGCTGCACTTTCTACTGAGAATTGTCATTTGTGGGCTCCTCTGCCCAGTCGGACTCACTCTAGAAACAGATGTAGGCTGGATTCCCAGAGTCCTTCTTGGCTAGTGCAAAATCTTATGTCTATCAATCGTGTCAAATTCTTTGAAAATGGAACATCTGTCTCCTACTTCAAAACTGCATTTCTAACAAAGTTCACACAGCAGCGGTCTGTCATGCCTGTTTCAGCCAGGTACATGGTATCAGTACAGCCAGGATTTTCCAAGATTTCCCAGATTTTTCTGTTTTTTGATACTTTTAAATAAAAATAATTCACCATGGATCTTTGTAACTCCATCCAATAGCAATCCTCAGTCTTTTCTGGAAAAAAAGCAAGGTGTTTATGTCTAATTCTGATTGAAAATTTCTATTTGAAATATTTTTACACTGACTAAATCCATGCATCAGAAGAAATCCTGACCGGGTTATGAGAAATAAAGCTGTCATATCTCTGAGTCATCTTCTTACTCACTGGGAACAACAGAGTAAACAGTCACTCATATGTGAATGTGTCGAGTTGGATAGTTCAAGATGCACAAATGAGCCAGATATAGATTAGACCAGGGTCTCTTGCACTGGGGGCTGGGAAGACCTGGAAAATACATGTGTAAAGCAGTCAGATATAAGAGAATAGTAAGTGCTTGAAACTACTGGGAACTAGGGTGGATATGTTCACTTCAAAGCGTGCCAATTATAAAAAAGAAGTGCTGCCAGACAAAACGTGTACAAGCATTGGTTGGTCAATACTGCCATTTTGCACATTCTGATCAAGGGGAAAACAAAATAAAAAAAACCTAAAAACCTCTACTGGAAACTTCAGTTCCCATAAAGAGAAAATATTGCTAAAATACTGAAATACCCACCAAATGGAGGGACTGCTGATATAGAGTGGACATTCATACAAAAATTCTTTTCTCTCTTTCGAGGTTGTATTATTTGTGGTGCTCCTATAAAAATTATTTCCCTCTTCCTCTCACCATCTTCTCACCACCAATCTCTTTTCTCCACATACATAACCTCACCATAATATTGAGGGTGTGAGGTCTATCAGAGGAAGCAAGGAAATTCACAATCCTTGCTGAACTGCTCTCCTTAATGTGTACTGCTGCATCTGTAAACCCAGAAAAGTAGGTCATCAAAATCTGAAGGGACATATTAACTGTAATGCCTGGTGCATAATAGAGCACATTAAAGACAGACTTTCAGCCTTAACTCTTAATCTCTTTTCCAGCTTTGGTAGATTTAAAAATCTGATATTCCAAGCACAGCACTATGCTTCCCAGGGCTCCAGCTGTGCATTGCTTTCTATCTTGGGAGGAGATGTTTTTGCACAGGTCTAAGGAAATGCAACACAAGGGAAATGCCATTTTAACAAATTTAAGGGGGGGGGTGCTCTTCTTTTTGCTGCAATAGAATTTTGCTGGAGTGGCAATGTTGCATCATATCAAACAGATAGTTAAAAATGGAATTTTTAATTTAAGGGAACTCCAGTATTTTAACTCTTATGTAGCGCCATTTATTCCTTAAGAACCCAGAGACCTTTGCACATACTAGGCACCATCCTTATCTCAAGGGCTATTTTAGGAGAATAGCTAGTCTACTCTCATATTTTCTTAACTTTGCTCTATGAGACACGTGGAGATGGAGAGAATCAAGGTGGAGGAAGGTACTGGTTTTCTTTGGTGGTAATAGGTGGCTTTTGCAATGTCTGAAAGATGTGTTGTGATTCCTTTGTGTATGTCCCAGAAACTTTCTGTTAAGATTCAGATTCACCAAATCTTTACTGGGTTTCCTAAATCAAGAAATTCAATGAATATCGATGAAGGCCAGACATTGTTCTAAGTATTAGAAACAGGGTAGTAACTGAGACAAACAGGTTTCCTACTCTCATAGAGATAATAAACAAAGGGACTGGGAAAATAGCATATACCCTAGGCAAAGAATTAGCTGAAGACCTGGGGGGCTCCTTAGATGATATGATCAAAGAAGATGGCACACAGGTTGAGACAAGAGTGGCAAAGAGAAGCCATCCATATACCGATTCTAGGGAAAGGGCCTTCCAGGTACTGGGAGCAGCTGGTGGAAAGACCACAGAGTGGGTGTATTCGTTTCTTATAGCTGCTGTAACAAATTACCACAAACCTAATGGCTGAAAACCATGCAGATTGGTTATCATTCTAGAGGTCAGAAGTACAACAGGGGTTTGTTTCACTGGGTTTAAGGTGTTAGCAGCTCAGCTTTCCGTTCAGAAGTTTTTGGAGGAGAATTTGTTTCATCACCTTTTCTAGAAGCCACCTACATTCCTTGGCCCATGGCCCCCTCCTCTGTCTTTAAACCCAGCAGGGTAACATCTTTATTCTTTCTGAATTTGACTCTCATGACTCCCCTGTTTTACTTACAAGAAGCCTTGCGTATGTACATTTGGTCCACCCAGATCATTCAGAATAATCTCCCTATCTAAAATCCTTAATTTAATCACCTTGGCAAAGCCTCTTTTGCCTTGTGAGATAATATAGTCACAGCCTCTGACAGTGGTGGGGGGTGGAGAGGGGAGGGACCTTTGAGGAGCCATGAGAGAAATGAGCATTTCTGTGTTCTAGGAACAGAAAAAGCCAGTGTGGTTGGACGGGAGTGGTGAACTAGAAAATGATGGTGTGAGGCCCAGTTCTGACTTCCCAGTAGCAGTAAGAGATGACATCACCACATTCACTATTTAACTGGACTTTCTACTGATCTGATTCTGCCACAGGAGCATGAGGACATTCAGGCTTTGAGGTTTCTGACCTTCTTTGATTCAAAGTAAACCAGGATTAGAATTCCTTAGCCTAAATCTCTAGTTATAAGTGCCACAAAATTTTAGCATTTATTATGTAATGTCTTGTATTCTGCCTCATAAAGTCATAGAATTTCAGATCTCAAGAAAAGTTGAAAGAGTACCTCACTGGGTTCTTACTTTTTATGAAAAAAGACATGGAGACCTACAGAAGTTCAATGTCTTTCCTAAAAAGAAGGGCCTGAGACCTGAAGCTGACTCTGCAGTGTCCCCATCCATTTCTCCTGTGCATGATTACATTTTTGGAGTATGTTACCTTTCCTAATGGCAACTGCTTCTGCGGTGCAGGCTGTCATGCTGGTCTGGATGCTCTTTAGGCCAAGCATGCACTGCTTTGTATACATAGGACAGTAGGTGGTGAATAATACTTGTTGAGTGAAAGGTTGAATCACTCCATTGTCCCCTTTTTTTTTTTTTCACCCACAACAGGTATGGTGACTCAGAAATCTCCTGATTTAGAGAGTGCTTCTAAACATGTAGCGTTTTTATCATGTGAAAACTTCTTTAAATGGATATTGTGTACATTTGACAAGACAAACCAGTCATATGAGGGTGTCCTTGAGACTTTCCTAATTACTTAGCACTCTTGCCTGAGGGTACTGATCAAAACTTGCTACCCAAACACAGTTTGAAATCTGTTAGCTATTCATATTCATTTACTTTGAGGATTCTCTTGTCTCTGCAATAGATTTTTTTATAGGATTAAAAAAAAAATTCTAATTCTCCCTATGGAGACTTTCTAATTTTCCCTATTAACCATGCCCCTCCAAATTTGACCTATGGCCAAAAATATGTAGATAGAACAGTTAGTGAAAGACTTGAGGAAACTCAAAACATGTGAGAGAAAGGAAATAGTCCTAAATGATTAATGGCAATTTGGTTATATAGATTAGAAAGTTGCTTGACACCAGAGGTAAATTTTGCAGTTTGGTTGTGACTCTGAGCTTTGTAGATAATGTAATAAGTACCGGTAACTTCTAACTTGCTCCTAAAAATAAACTATTGAAGTAACTTCTGAAAAATGCAGGAAATGGTGAGACAAATTGATTCATATAAAGAGGAACAAAAGAGTTTCTGAGAGCCTGTACTGGGTACGAAAGCTGGTTGGGGCAGATCCCAGAGGCACAGCTGGGTGTGTTTCCTGGGTGTGGATCAAACCTGTAAAGTTCTGGGAAGAAGGTTTGCTAATCTTTGAGCAGTTGACTGAAGACTGAACTACATTCTGGACTTCATGTGTCACTATCCTTTAACTTTTCTCAAGATCCCCGTCATAGAAATAAAAAGAGTTCTAGGTTCTTCTTTAAACTGTGTATGTAGTCATCTCTTCAAACTGTTCACCTATATCTTACCAAAGGTTGATAAGTGATGTGCTTGTGTATAGTGCTTGTGCTTGCTTGTGCTCTGTAAATCAGAATATTGGACCCAAAGTAAACCCCAGGTTATTTACATAGAGGGCTAGCTCAGAATATTAGGTTGATTTATTTTGTTTCAGTGAGAAGAGGAAAATACACACAGAGGGTATTTTTTATGTTAATCACAGGGCTCTTTGCTTTGTTAAAAGGAATACTGTGTTTCTTAGCATAATTTAATTCTGGGTTTAGAGAATTCTTAGAACATGTGAACCCATGTATCAGGTACTTAAAAAACAGTTTGTTAGAGACATTTATTATAATGTTATGCTTTCCATGCTAACTATGTTAAATAATTTGAACTTATTTAAAATTAAGAGCTTTTAGCATGCTGACTGGGACTTAATATTATAAAATATGGTCTCATATCAAAAGAAGCTCAATAAGTACAAACTCTAAAATTCAAAAAATATATATTGAAAGCTCACACTCAGCAGAGACACATAAGATTTGATCTTTGCATTTAAGGAATTTACAATGAGGTTTGTGCCATTCAAGATAGTATATTATCAAATATGAAATGTATGAAGTAAGTAAATCTGTAGATTTGAACCAGGTGTAAAAGAAAATAGTCTCAAAGAGAACATTGATTAGTAAACTGTAGGTTGACAAGTAAGATTTAAAAGATGATGGGGTGGAGAAGACATTCAATACTAAACATAATGATGCCATAATAACAGATCATTGGCTGTCTCTTGCATAGCAGCTATAAGGCAAAACCCATTTTGTATATTTCTATGCCTCAATAGCACACAGAATCTACTGAGAATCACTAGTCCCCTCTTTAGAGATGAAGCACCTGAGGCTCAAAAATGTCCCAGCTAGCTAATGACAGAACCAGGACTCAAACACAGATCCACTGGCTCCAGACACTATACTTTTCACCATAAAAGAGCATGAACACAGACATAAAGCTACCTTGATGAGGTGGCTTGAGCAGAGAATACCTTATGAATAAAAACAGACAGTAAATTTGGATGGGTCATATGGAGTGAAATTGTAGAAGGATCTGAATGCCAGGGTAAAAAGGTTGGATGGGCTCCATAGTGGAGTAAGGAATAACTCTTGGTTCTTGGCTAAATTCTGGTAAACACTCTATGTTCTATACAGATTTTTGACTCAGCTTTCCATCTCTCAGTAGAAATATATACATAAACTCCTTTAACCTAGCATTGTTTTTTGTTTGTTTTTGTCTTTTTAGGTCCGCACCCACAGCACATGGAGGTATCCAGGCCAGGGGTCCGATTGGAGCTGCTGCTGTCGGCCCACGCCACAACAACAGCAATGCCAGATCCAAGCTGTGTCTGTGACCTACACCACAGCTCACGGCAGTGCCAGATCCTTAACCCACTGAGCAAGGCCAGGGATCGAACCCACAACCTCATGGTTCCTAGTCGGATTCATTTCCACTATGCCACAATGGGAACTTCTTAGGCTAGCATTTTGCCTGCTCTATAGGATACACTTCATAAATGGAAAATTTCCTTTTTTTTTTTTTTTTTTTAACCCCTGGAGACTAGAGTTCTCTTTCTTCTCTCCATTTAGAGGATTCTGTAGAGTAAGTAGGTCAGTGGTCTGGCTGGTCTCTTCGCTCTTTCCTCCTCACTAGAATAATAACGCCAGACTCATATTTTTGTTGCCTTCTTTGCATCCTTATTGAGGATAATAGATGAGGCCTGAGCCAAAGGACTATTGCTAGAACAGCAAGGATGGTCAGATCTCGGGTAAACATTGTCTATTGGCAAGGAGTGGAAAACTTAAAACCAACATTTGGAAAAATAAGAAAGCATTTCAAGAGTTAAGCCAGTAAACAAGTGGTTCAAGGACTTGAGGAAGGGATGAACTGAAGGCAACAGAGCTTGATCAACCTTTTTAAGCCTCAGAAATGGAAGCTGTAAGCAGAAATACATAACTTAAAAGTGAGGGTAGGAAACGCAGCTTGAAGTACATAAGGGACGAGATAGACAGAGATGAGGAAAACTACATGAGGTCTGGCCCTTTCAGAGCAAATAATTTTGCAATGTTATTTTAGAAATAGGGTAGGACATGGAGAAAAGGTGATAACCAGTCATGAGGCATTCTTGCAAGTGCCAGTACTGAGAACCAGCTGAACATTTTTAAAGGGTATATTATTCTTCTCTCCACTTAGAGCAACTCTTTTTAGATCATCAAAGGCAGTTAATCTTAATTTATGCCAAAGATAACTGCAAAATTTGTACCAAAAAGAAACTGTGGGGAGTTCCCTTAGAGGCTCAGTGGTTAACAATCCCAACTAGGATCCATGAAGATGCAGGTTCAATTCCTGGCCTCCCTCAGTGGGTTAAGGACCCGACGTTGCCATGAGCTATGGTCTAGGTCATGGATGTGGCTCGGATTTTGAGTTGCTGTGGCTGTAACATAGGCCAGCAGATGCAGCTCCTATTTGACCCCTGTTCTAGGAATTCCATATGCTGAGGTTGCAGGCCATAAAGAAAACAAACAAACAAACAAATAGAAAGAAAAAAGAAACCGTGGCTGGAAATTAGGGGGCCAGAGTCTACATAGTTTAATACTGGGCAAAATTTACCACTATCCTCTATTCCTGTTTTTTGTTGTAGTATCAGTGTATTTTCTACAGAGAAGAAATCTGAATATGATGAGAAGAGAGGGGATTTGTCCAGAAACTAAGGAGAGACTGGCATGACTCCTTAGAGAAAGCAAACCAACAGCATCCTTTTTGGAGAACACACTTTCCCTCTCTTTGTCACCTTCCTGCTTTCAGTGTGGAAGCGCCTTTGTCCATACTAGTTTCCTTCTCTTCACTTCTGTCATCTTTTCAGTCTGGGATCCAATGACTAATATCTTCCATGTATCATTTTCCAGATGAAAATACCAATCACTGAAAGTGTAAGTGGACGACGCTCTCATTTAAGCTGTTGATAGAAATCCTGGAGCAGAAATTTGCGCTCACAGGCTGATCCTGTCCAGGGCTCCTAATCTTTATGGCAAGATCACTGTCTGCTTTCCTCACTCTTCTCTTCTGTTCTCGTGTGTGTGTGTGTGTGTGTGTGTGTGTGTGTGTGTGTGTGTGTGTGTGTGTGGCGGGAGAAGAGACCAGAGGTCTGGATGGGAGGAGTTGTTACATGAAAGCTTCATATAATACTGAACTCATATTAATTTGTATATTCTCAGCCTTGGTCAGGAACTGGGATAATTATGTTTGCTTCATTGAACTCATCTTTACTCAAAAAGAAAAAGAGAAAAGAAAAGAAACAGGACAAACCTCACGTTTCTCATCTTTAAGCTTGGAGTATTATGGTGCATATAAAATCAGATTAATTTTCTCTTAGAGCTGTCAGCTATGTAAGCTATAATAACCTTTGCTTGTACATTGTTAAACCTTCCTGCCTGGAGCAGGTGGCAAGATTCTGGGAATGAGAGGCAGGTGGAGTTGTGAGGAGGGACTATAAATCAAGGTTCAATTGCCGTGTTCTGTTTGGGGTAATTGGTGTTTGGTTTATGGTAATTGGGACTGAAATCGGAGGCCAGGTCTGTAGCTTGGCTGTCCTAGGTGTGTAGCTAGAGTGCCCAACTGTATTGCTTTCAGGGAAAAGGCAATTAGGCATTCTTGAGGAGTCCTACTATTTGTCAGATTGAGTAAGTCTCAAGCAGGTGCAGCACTAATCCCAAGCCTTGGGAGGAGCCTCTGGAGAGCCAGCTATGGGGGTTGGAGGGATACAAAAGGAAAGCACTGAGCAAGGAGTGAGCTGTAGGCTAGAGCAAACCCCAAGAGCCCAAAGCAGAGTTTTAGAACCAAAACCACGGCTGGCCTGGGAACCATGAAACTCCCGCCACCCTGCTGGGAATGGGATGATACCTGCAACGCCACATCCAGAAAAGGAGATATATGGGGTTTCTGGATCAGGCAGAGCTGACACAACATAAAAGCCAGAGACTCAGTCCTTCCAGAGGATTTATCTTTGTTTTAAATTTCCCTTCTTCTCTTATTGTGAGTCCAAACCCAGGTAACAGGGTAAAAGACTGGGTCACATCCCCTCTTCCTGGCAGGCTTGTGAAAATACAGTAGGGCTAAGAGATGGCAACACGCACCACCCAGAAGCCCAGACCCACTTCTGTAGGGTTCCACTTGTGCCCTAGCAGCAAGTAGGAGAACTGTGTGTCTGAGCAAGTTAGGGGAGAAGACAAGAGTGAAGGGAAGAACCGTAGAAGAAAAGAGAAGGGCATATACACAACTGAATCACTTGCTGTGCACCTGAAATGAACACAGCCAATAAAAGTTTGAAAAAGAAGGGGAGAGGGAGTGAGAGGAGAAGGAGCAAGGGGAAAAGTAGGAGAACAAGAGAGGAAAGTCAGGTGGGATGTGTAAACTTGGACTCTGACTCTCACGGTGGTTTTGGTCAACCAGCTTGAGCACAGATAGACTTGGTGGCTGAGAGCTGAAACAGATAAGCGGGTGGGGCTGAGCCACCCTGCAGGTTGTGTGTGTATGTGTGTTTGCGTGTGTGTGTGTGTGTTTGCGTGTGTGTATGTGTGTGTGTGTGTTGGAGGAGTGAGAGATGGCCAGGGATGGGGAGTTTTTGATGCCTGGTGTCCAGACAGGGCTGACTTCAGGGCTGACCCTTTGGTGGAAGAGAGAGACACAGGTATTTTCAAACATAAAGAGAAAAATGAGAAGAGAGTCTGAACTGAGCTCAGTTAAGCTCAACTGCTCCCAAAATAGATAAAGTAGCCGAGCAGTGAAAGGTTAATTTTGGGGGCCCCCAAACCCTCAAGCAGAGCTTCTTAGGGGGCTCCTTGATCTTTGCTAGTGACTAAATGAATAGCCTGGAGTCAGTACCTCCACCAAAGCCTGTTCACTGATCAGTAGTGAACAAACTTTAGCAACTGAGACAGTGTCTATATATTTTTTGGCTGGGGGCGTGGAAGTGTGAGTATCTTCAGTAGGACTAGGATTTCTTTTATGGATAATAACTAATGCTTAACTCACTAATAACCCACATTCCTTTTCCTGAGTCTAGACCCTCTCTTTAAATAGCTAACACTTCGGGCTTATGAATATCAATAACTGATGTGCTGAAGTGAAGTAGAAATGTGTTTATTTAGGAAGGAGAATGCTTTTTTCCTGTTTCTTAGAAAGTTTATTGAAATATAGTTGATTTATAATGTGTTAATTTCTGCTGTGCAGCAAAGTGACTCAGTTAATGCATATATACACAAACATATACACACATATATGTATTCCTTTTTATATTCTTTTCATTATGGCTTATCACAGGTTACTGAATATAGTTCCCTGTGCTACATAGTAGGATCTTGTTGTTCATCCATCACCTATATGCTAATTTACATCTGCTAATCCAAACTCCCAATCCAGGGAAGAAGGATGCTTGAATGTGCACTTAAATTGCTTGGACTTCCAGCTGCTACAAAACATGTCTTGGCTACAGTGGCTGGGGAAATGATGTATGTGACAGGGGTCACCATTATTTAACTCTAGCGCCACTGAGAAGCTGAATGTGCAGAAAGAAAAGAGGAAAGGAGGAAAAAAATGGGGGAAGGAAAAAGAAGGGCGAAACGAGAAGAGGTGCAGTAAGGAGAGATGAAGTGACACCAGTCATTGCCCGGTGTGACATTTAATGGCACCAGGACTGTGGTGACCTTCTCTGAGTGTAAACTGGGCCACAGTGTGTGGCCTCTGGAGCAGTCATTGCAAAGCGGCCCCTCTACAAGGGCCTGTTCTGAACAGAAGAAAAGGCTTCTCTTTGGAAGGACCGGCCCATGTTCCGGCCCCATCAGTGAGAAGCAGCCCAGACGCCTACCCCCATGGCCGGGATAAAGGAGAGAGGGATCGTATTTTAAAGCTCCATTAACAAAGAACTTTACTCAAGGAGGAGCTGTTAATAAGTAATGAAACAAAGTGCCTGTTATGGAGATTAAATGCCCCGGTGTCTAGGTACAAAGTTCAGGCTGCAAAGTGCAGCTGTCACCCTGTCTATAACCCCACCGCAGCCTTAGAACCCCTGGTTCAAAGTGTGTCTTGCTGCCTTCCTGTTACCAGGCTGCCCTGCGCAAGGTCTGGCCAGGGTTCAGAGTTCAGTGTCTGAGGCTCCGCTGACTGCCTTCTTTGTTTAGCTGGGGCCAGCTTTAGATAAGCCTCCAACTGCTTATTTAAGACGATTATGACATACAACTGACAGATTATTTTCCCAGATTCTTACACTTATGTTTCACATGCACGTTTAAACAGTCCCAAACTAATTTCTCAAGGATTTGTGTGTATACAAAAGCAATTGATAGCAGAACATATGAAAGACTAGGTCAGAAATCTATTTCTAAGGAATAAGTGTGGTCCAAGCAGACACATCAGACTAAGGGCTTTTGAAGTAGGTCCTTGTGAGGACAATTTCCAGACAGGTCAAAGAATTCTCTCTCTAATGATCAAAGAGCAAAAACATACTAGATTTACCCTTGAGAACTGAGTAAGTCCTTTCCCTGTATAAGAGTAGACCAGTGGTATTCATTTCTGTATAGAGAATCCCTCTTTAGCTGTTTTTTTTTTTTTAATATTTATGAAGGACTTGGAGGGAAACATTTTTCAAGTGGTTCCCACTATTTGACCTGATCTAGCAAGAATCTCCAGAAGGTGGGCAAAACTTTAATTAGCATCCCCATTTCACAGATGAGGAAACTGCCGCTCAGAGATGTCAGCAACTTGGCCTAGGTCACAGAGTTAATATATTCTAGAACCCAGACCACAGTCCATCTCTTTGCCTTTCCTCTCAGCACTTTTTCAACTGGTCCAGCCTACCTCTCATGTCTGGATGCCAATTTTCCTTACATGGGTGTAGTTCTTTTTCCTTCTTTACTTTATGGAAAATAAAGTCCAGGAGGGCAGATAGTTTGGAAGATGTAATTTGAAAGAAGGCTTTAGGTAAGGGTTTTGAGAAACAGGATTTGACTCTGTGTTTGTCTAGAGCCAGCACCTGTGGTTCAGGCTCTCCCTTCCTCCTGGCCCCCAGTGCCAAGGAGGCAGGATTTTAGACTCCTTACCAAGTGGGTCGGTTAGGAAGCTGCTCCTTCCAGTGATAGCATGGTTAATATTTTACCTCGGGGAGGAGCACGGCCCACAATGATACACTAGAGCCCCAAATGCTTAGAGTTTAGGAGATAAGTTGCTTGTGATTCATAAAATTAAGCTGAGATTTTCCTGGCTCACATTTTCTTCATATTTGAACAGACTTTGAAAGATCCTCACCAGGTTTCATTCCTTTGGCAGCTTCTTGTAAAAGCCTACAATGATCCAGATATTTATTTATGTATTTATTTATTTCATATGGAAATTCACAGGTCAGGGGCCTATGCCACAGCCACAGCAACACCGGATCCAAGCTGCATCTGCAACCTACAACACAGCTTGTGGCAACACCAGATCATTAACCCATTGAGTCAGGCCAGGGATTGAACCCACATCCTTATGGATACCATGTTGGGCTCTTAAACTGCTGAACCACATTGGGAACTCATAGATATTTATTAAGATATTTATTTGCAGATGTTTACATATATAAATGTTTTCACCATTATCTACTGTGCCCCACTGCATGCTAAGGAAAAGGCACAAGTATAAAGTCAGGTGCATTCCATTCTTAGTCTTTAAAGAGCTCGTAAGAAGAAAACAGTAAGAATGCACCCGGCCAGTGATAACAGAGATATGAACAAAACACTAAGGGCTAGGAAGAGCAGTAAGAGTTAGGATTGAGATTTTATTTGCTGAGTGCTTGCTCAGGAACAAGAACAAGAATAGGTGTTTGACTGATGTCACAGCTTTTAATCCACACGGCCACACCAGGTGGTAGATATTATCTCCATTTTACAGATAACAGTACTGAAGCTCAGGGAGGTGAACACACCTGTCCAAAGCCACACAGCCCGTAAAGAGCAAAACATGCATTTGAACCCACCTCTCCACCTGAAGTCCAAGTAAATGTTGGAATAAAATAAAACCAGCCAAGGAGAGAAAAATTAATGATCAGAATGGAAGGAAGAGACAAGAGCTTTGTTGTATTCTGAATGACAAGATGAAAAGGAGTTTCTGGGTGACAGTAGGTTTTTATTTTTTTATTTATTTTTATTATTATTATTATTATTTTTTATCTTTTTGCCATTTCTATGGCCGCTCCCGCGGCATATGGAGGTTCCCAGGCTAGGGGTCGAATCAGAGCTATAGCCTCCGGCCTACGCCAGAGCCACAGCAATGCAGGATCCGAGCCGCGTCTGCAACCTACACCACAGCTCACGGCAACGCCGGATCCTTAACCCACTGAGCAAGGGCAGGGACCGAACCCGCAACCTCATGGTTCCTAGTCGGATTTGTTAACCACTGCACCACGACGGGAACTCCATGGTTTTTAAAGGCACAGAAATGTGGAGTTCCCTGGTGGCCTAGAGGTAAACTGGCATTGTCACTCTGTGGCTCAGGTTGCTACTGTGGTGCAGGTTTGATCCCTGGTTTGGGAACTTCCACATGCTGTGAGTATGGCCAAAAAAAAAAAAAAAAGAGAGAGCGAAACAGAGATATGGATGGAAGAAACTGAAAAGTGAGGTAGTAGGTGGCTGATGAAGAAGTAGAGGAGACAAATGTGGAATCCAGCCATGAACTCGTAATGCTTTAACGCATACTGGTAGAAAGGGTTGAACAAGATACATTTTTAACGTCATCTTTCACTGCCTCCTTTTCTCTGTACCCCATGGTAAGAAAGACTGTGTACTTTTCCATTGCCTTAGATGTGCTCTTATACCCTACTATGATTGCCGCTATCAACTGTATGTTGAAGACACACCCTAACTTAGATCTCTAGTCCAGATCTCTCTCTTCAGAGAGATCAGCAGCTGTATTTCCAGCTGCTCATTGAATGTGTCCAACTGGACAACTCAGAGACAGGTTCATTCTACTCCTGCAAACCTATTTCTTACATTCTCTGCCTTGGACCACAACATGCTATTGTTTTCATTTACCATTTATCTGCAGACAGACACTTAGGTTGTTTGCATTTCTTAGCTATCATGAATAATGCCACAATAAACATGGGAATGCATACAAGTCCTTTATATCCTGGTTTCATTTCCTTTGGCTATATACCCAGGAGGGGAATTGCTGGATCAGTGGTAGTTCCATACTTAAATTTTGGTGGAACCCCCATACTGTTTTCCATAATGGCTGAACCAACTGACATTCCCTTCAACAGTATACAGGGTTCCCCTTTCTCCACATTCTTGCCAACACTTTCTACTTCTTGTCTTCTTCCTTTTTTTTTTTGAAATTTTATTTTTATTTTTTGTACAGAATAAAATACATATATTTAAATGCAATTACATTCACACAGATTATTACATCATGGATCTTAAGAAACAGATTAAGTGACTCCCTCTGGAGAAGTGGAATGGAAAATATGCTGAGACAAATAGGAAATCTATTCTATACTTTATCCTATTTTGTATGGCGTTCATCTTTACTATTTTCTACTTCTTGTCTTCTTGAAGATAGCCAGTCTACAGGTGCATGGTGATATATCATTGTAGTTTTGATTTGCATTTCCCTGATTATTAGTAATGTTGAGCACCTGTTGGTTATTTGTATGTCTTCTTTGGAAGAAATGTGTGTTTGGTTCCTCTGCCCAATTTTTAGTTTGATGGTTTAATTTTTGCTATTAAGTAGTATGAGTTCTTTATATATTTTGTATATTATATGAAGTGCAAATATTTCTTCTCACTTCACAATTTCCTTTTCATTTTATTGTTCTTTTGTAATGCAGAAATATTTTAGCTTGATGTGGTCTCTCTCATTTATTTTTGCTTTGTTTTCTTCACTTTTAGAGTCAAATCTAAAAAATCATTGCCAAGATTGATGTCAAGGAGCTTACCCATTGTGTTGTCTTCTAAGAGTTGTATAGCTTCAGGTCTTCCATTCAAGTCTTTAATCCATTTTGAATTGATTTTGTCTTATATTGTAAGATAGGGACCTGGTTTCTTTCTTTTGCATGTGGCTGTCCAGTTTTCCCAATACCATTTATTAAAGAGACTACCATTTCCTTATTTTACATTCTTGCTTCCTTTGTTATAGGTTAATTGACTATATAAGTACAGGTTTTTTTTTCTGGGCTGTCTATTCTGTTCCATTGAGCTAAATGCCAGTTTTATGCCAACATGATCTTGTTTTGATTACTATAGATTTGTAACATAGTTTGAGATCAGGCAGTGTAATGCCTCCAGATTTGTTCTTTTTCAGCATGCTATTGCTATTCAGGGGGTTTTGTTGTCCCATACAATTTTAATATTTTTTTTTCTAGTTCTGTGAAAAATGCATTTGAAATTTCAATAGGGATTGCATTGGATCTATAGATAGCTTTGGATGGTAATGACATTTTAAATATAATCCTATCAATCCATGAGCACAGAATATCTTCCCATTTATTTGTATCTTCAATTTCTTTTATCAATGTCTTAAACAGTTTTGAGTATACAGATGTTTTACCTCCTTGGTTATATTTATTCCTAGATATTTTATTCTTTTAGCTGCAATTGTAAATGGAATTACTTTCTTGATTTCCCTTTCTGATAATTTGTTTTTATTAGATTTTTATATACTGGTTTTGTAGCCTTCAACTTTACTGAATGAGCTTATCTATTCAAAAAATTGTGTGTGTGTGTGTGTATGTGTGTGTAGTTTTAGGGGTTTTTCTGTATATAATATCTTGTCATCTTCAAATAGTGACAATTTTACTTCTTCCTTTTTAATTTGGATATATTTTATTTCTTTTCTTGCCTGATTTCTCTGGTTAGGACTGCTAGTACTATATTAAATCAAAGTGTTGAGAATGGGTATCCTTATCTTGTTCCTTATCTTACAGGAAAAACTTTTAGTTTTTTACCATTGATATTAAATGTATGATCTGTGCTGTGGGCCTGTTTAATAATAATGTATCATTATTTGTTTATTAACTGTCAAAAGTATACCATAGTAATGTAAAATGTTAGGAGAAGCTGAGAATGCAGAAAATTTCTGTACCATATTCAAAATTTTTCTCTAAATCTATTCTAATTTTAAAATATATTTTTTAAAAAAGTGTGAATTCATGGCAAAACTGTAAATGTAGGTAAGCTCTTTATTGACTGTTTCCTTTCCTTTTAAATTATTCAACTTTCCTAGCCTTGGTGTGTATTAGTGATTCAACAGTAAGGCATACAGTATTATCTTTCATATATATATATGCATGTGTATGTACCTATATATATATGAGATATTATATATTTATTATATATAATGCTATATATTTGTATAGGATGCTATATATATTTGTACATATTATGAAAGGTAATATTTTACATATTATCATTGAGTTTAGGGATTATTATGTCCTTTAAGACCTAAAGGATAAAAGTCCTATTGGTAAGGATTAAATTGTTGTCTTTTTTTGCTTTTTAGGGCTGTACCTGCAGCATATGGAAGTTCCTTCCCAAGACAGGGGTCCAATTGGAGCTGCAGCTGATGTCCTACTCCAAAGCCACAGCAATGCAGGATCTGAGCCATGTGTGCAACCTACACCATAGCTCATGGCAGCGCTGGATCCTTAACCCATTGAACAGGCTAGGGATCAATCCTTAACCCACTGAACAAGGCTAGGGATCAAACCTGTACCTCATGGTTACTAGTCGGGTTTGTTACCAGTGAGCCACAGGGAACTCCCTAAGTCATTGTCTTTTCCAAATCAGGAAGATACTTTATGGCAGGAGTAGAAACTTCTCCAGCATATTCCAATCATAAAATATGCCCTGACTATAAATGAAGGATAAAGACACATGAAAGCAGAAACAAAATCATGGAAATCACACACTTTTGTACATGGTGCTAATATCACTTTCCTTATGGCTATTTTTGCATTGAAGCATTGAAGAAGTGAACACAACCAATTCAAAGATGTTTCCAACTCCAGCTATAGAAATGTTCAGGCTCCAAAATAAGACATATTGCAGTTAATCTGCAAGGAAGGAAACATATTCCCGTGATCCTCGAAAATGCTGATTTGTACATCACTTTCACTTTATTAATTTCATTTTGTTAATTATTCCCCCTGGTCACCTCAAGGGGTGCATTGTTACTTTCTTATTTTTTTCTAGGTGAAGAAATTTTGGCTGAAAGAGCCTCAGTGACTTTCTAGAGGTTACCTAGGGATTCACTAACAGAAAAAAATTAGGCTCCACATAATGTCACTAAACCATTGTTATCCTCTGCCATCTTCATGTTTCCCTCAATCCAAAGAGGCTCTAAATAAGGAGATAACATAATTAAATAACTTTAGGGAAAATGCAAATGAATAAAATCTGGGGAAAGATGAAGATAAATTAATCAGACAAAGTGAGATAGCTTAGGAATATGTAATGTTCAGGAGACAGCAAAGTAGATTGCCATTTGTAAGTAATAAGCCAGGATGATGAGAAAAGCCAGGGATGTCGTGGTCTGCACTGAGAGGGATAGAATAACCTTATGAGGGAGAAAATGAGGTGTGGAGAGAACAATGTGCTGAGATCACGCTTATTCTGGGGGACTTATGTGGGGGTCTGTGAGCACCAAACCTCCAGACTTTGGGGAAGAACTTCAAGGAGCCATATATGCAGATAATATGAGAAAAGCACTCAGAGTGCTCCTCTCACTATACCCTACCTTCTGAAGGTAACATTAAGCCAAATGGAGTTGATTTAGCAAGCTGAAGAGCTCAGGCTGAGGTCTGCATTGACATGGTTTCTTCAATTTTTGTTGCTTTCACTTTTTGATATGGTAGTCTCCATTTGGATGGGGGCCAACCCTACCTGTAGGTGACAAAGCACTAACTACTGACACAGAATGGCCCATGAGATTCTGCAGGTCTGCT
Organism: Phacochoerus africanus; assembly: GCF_016906955.1. Taxonomy (NCBI): domain Eukaryota; kingdom Metazoa; phylum Chordata; class Mammalia; order Artiodactyla; family Suidae; genus Phacochoerus; species Phacochoerus africanus. Next base: position 260,055,675 of record NC_062544.1, read on the forward strand.
TTCCCCCAAATCTCTCTCCCACAACTCTACCATGATATCATGTTTTCCCTTCTGTGGCCTGATATTCTCAGCATGAGAGAAGGAAAACCCTGGGGATGGAGAAATTAACTGCAGAAGGTTTGATTCCCAACAGAGCAGAAGTAAAATATTTGGATATTAATGGAACATAAAATGGTCCTCTATTTCTCTTCTTTAGAGCATCGCCACAGGTTAGTATGTGAACGGACCTCTTTGACATCATGGAATTCATAGAAGAGTTTGTGCTCTAAGGAGATAGCATTTGCATGATGCCTTGTGATCAAAGGCTGGTTAGTCCCTTCCAGGTGATAAATGGGCCGATATCTACCCACCTCTTAAGACAGGAAGAGCGGAACTGAGCAAGAAGACCTAATCATGACCTAGTGGTAAGTGGGAGGAATCTCACTGGACCCTTACTGCAGGAAAATGAATGCTATAGACTTCAGTCCCCCAAATTAGGGGTGGGGATGTGGGGAGATGTTTAGGTCATGAGAAAGGAATTAGTGCCCATAGAAAAGAGACCCCTGAGAGTTCCCTTGTTCCTTCTGCCATGTGAGGACACAGTGAACAAAATGACACTCTATGAACTAAGAAGTAGGGTTTTTAGTGGGAACTAGGATTTCTCACCAGACACCAAACATGTCGGCACCTTGATCTTAGATCGTCAGCCTCCAGAACATTGAGAAATAAAGTTCTGTTCTTTATAAGCTACCCAGTCTATAGTTTTCTGTTCTGGCAGCGCAAATGGACTGAAAGAGTGAGTCAGTTCTGTACTGCAGACAAGGGCTGCTAAATGGAGACAGAGGAAGTTGCTACTGGGTAAGGAAGGTAGAAGGAAACTAACCCTATGTACTTCACTCTGCCTTGACCCTGACGACCAAGAGAGGGAAGAGCCACCTTCTGATTCCTCTATCTTATCACCTCTTGCCCTTCACTATCAACATGATGTTTCCTAAAGATGAACATCCTCTGAGAAGAATGACTCAGTGCCTGATGTAACCACAAGAAGAACTTGTCCACAGAAATAATATTCTAAATGAATGAGTCTGTGTTTTCTTTTGCCCCTAGCACTGTTGGAATGAGATTTACCATCTGGAAAAATAACCTAATTGGCAAAGGAATGATTTCAAATAATAGCTACAAAAATTACCACAAGTTGATCTAGTTCTAGCCTGACCAGAGACAGATCAATAACATAGTAGAAAAAGTGTGAGGGGAATGAAATGCCGAAGGCTTGGCAAATATATTTTGACCCCAGAAAGGATATGGGGAAAGGAGGTCTTAAAGAAAACTTGGAAGTGAGAGTCATCAGGCTTCTGAGATGAAAAAGGGAGTGAAGAATTAAAGCAGAAGGCTGGGTAGGTGAGATCTTTGAGAAAGGAGGGGAACTATCTACTTCTTTCTTTATTATTTGCCAGAGCAAGGCAGAAACCCATCCTTCAGAGAATGTGCCTGTAGTTCTTTCATGTTTCTGTTACGTCTTAAATCTTTTATTGGACTAACTATTTGAATGCTTCTAGAAGTCTACCTCCTTCTCTCTAAATGCTGACCTGGCATGGCATAACTCAGGGTTTGACACCAAAGATGTCTGGAAGCCAAGAACCTCTGTTCTTGGCTCATTGGGGACATGAAAGCATCAGGTCAACAAGAATTTCATCTGTCACATGGAGAAAAACACTGTAATGCTTGTGCTTATTATTTGATTTCCATCACTTCCTAATTTTTAAATGTTAATTGACACTGACAGGATTTGCCACCACAACACAAAAAAGGACATTTGCCTAATATTAGTATTTATGACCACAGTGGCTTTAACAGCATGTTGCCTAACATTTAATTGAAAATTAACAACTCTGCAGCCTCAGAACAAGAATTCATTAAAACTTTTTTAGAGGGAGATTACAAATGGCAAGTCAAGGAATAAAGGGACTAACTCAATGCAACCATACAGAATTTGACTGGCTTTAATTCCTGAACCCATGACTTCCTCCCGCATGCGGGATGTGACACAATGCACAAGGGGTTCCTTAACAACACAGATTGTTAAAAGCCAGAGGAGGCAGGGAGGCTTCATCTCTTATCAGCGCTTGGAGGATTTCTCGAGGTAACTCCCATTGATGCTGGTGAGGATTACATTAACTAATTCTTCGGCTCAGAATAGAGCCTAGACTGGATAAGCTAAGGACACTCTCCGAACAAAATGACCTGGAATTCCTTTGTGATGCAGCAGGTTAAGGATCCACTGTAGTCACCGCAGTAGCTTGGGTCACTGCTGTGGGGCAGGTTTGGTCCTTGGTCTGGGAACTTTCTCTCTCTTTTTTTTTTTTTTTGTTTGTTTTTTTAGAGCTGCATATGGAAGGTCCCAGGCTAGGGGTCGAATCAGAGCTATGGCCACTGGCCTATACCACAGACACAGCAACTCGGGATCCAAGCCATGTCTGCAACCTACACCACAATTCATGGCAATACCAGATGCTTAACACACTGAGTGAAGCCAGGGATCCAACCCACATCCACATGGATTCTAGTCAGGTTCATTAACCACTGAGCCATGAAAGGAACTCCTGGCCTGGGAACTTTCATACGCTATGGGCACAGCCAAAGAGGGAAAAAGTGAACAAAGTGACCTGCCGAGTATACTCCGAACTCATAACACAGATGCAGTCAGAATAAGACTAGACATATTATTTAAACCAGTTGGAATCCATTTGCAGTAGCTATCAACAGCTTTACAATCAATTCATACAGTTCATTCATTAACAGTAGCCAAAATATTGCAGAAGTGACCTAGTGGATATATTTCCAAAATAAATCTGGGAGCATCAACTGTGTTTTGCACCTTGAAAGAATTTTGTGAATTATAAGGGTCAGAGGCAAGATGACATTTGTGAAAAAGTGAATAAACATTCAAAGAGGTGGGTGGCTATAGAACTCTCCAGTACAGTAGCCACAAGCCACCTGGAGGAATGTAAATTTAAATAAATTAAAAATAAATGACCTTTCAAATTCAGTTCCTCAGTCACACACTGGCACATTTTAAGCGCTCATTAGCCAGAAGTGGCTAGTAGCTGCTGTACTGGAGAATGCAGATTGAGAACATGCTCATCAGGGCAAGTTCTGGGGTGCTGGGCAGATCCAAACCTTCCAGGCTCTGTCCTCACCCCAACTGACAGCATGTGTAACTTTCACATCTTGGCTAGTGTTATTTCAAGATTCAGAAGGGCCCCAGAAGAAACCACCAGAAAACGACACCTGGGACAAAGATGTTGTCACCTCACTGTCTGAGCTGCTAGTGAGCTGATGACCACAGGGATGGGCACAACTTCGGGGGCTGAGAAAGTCTGCATTGATCCCACAGCTCTCCAGCCGAAGTCATCTTCTTCCTCCCACTTGCCATCATGGGTCCATGTGGTCTGTGTTTGGCACGAGCTACTTGTTGCTCCTCTCGCTGTGTCATCCATGAGTATAATGAGATGAGGTAGAGGAGGAACTGTCCTTTGTGGTCCTAGCTTCCATACAGTGTCCTTGTCCATCTCATCACTGTGCTTCCCTCATTTATTCCAGCATGACAGTACAGAGTCAGAGGTCAACGTTGAGAGGCAGATCATGAGGTATAGCAAAAGATCCTAGAATTACTGAGACATGTAATGTACCAGTGAGTATGTACAAATGATATTACATGTTCAGCAGAGACATGGGAGAATTCAACTCATGAAATAAGCTTAGTTGTCAAAATCATGTCTAGTCCACAATCTTTTTTTTTTTTTTTTTTGGTAATAATTTCCTTGGGATTGTTCAGATCACCTTTATGGGAGTATAGATAAAGTAAAAAGAAAAAGGAAGAAAGAAAAAAAAAACAGTTCAACATTCCCTGTCTTGAACTCCCCCTCTTATAACTGATTGGCTTTTGATAGAGAACTAGAGCCAGTGCCACAGCAAGGGGCTGCATCCTCTGTTTACAAAAACACCTGGAGAGAAGGGTGGGTCAAGTGTGGTTATTTCCTTGTAACTGAAGCCAGTTATTTAAAAAAAGAAAGAAAGAAAGAATTAATTTTAACATAATCACAGTGATGGTGATTTGCTCATCCTTCAGTGGTGAGCGCCCAGTAAATGTGTGTGACTGATAACACAGAGAAGTTGGAAGCACTTGACATTGTCCAATGGGCCTGCTCTCCAGGAATAATTATTTTCTGGCAGGTTGCTCCTAAAAAGGTTAATGTAGTGATGTGCTGTATTTCATCTCAACTTCTGCTTCCAATCACCAGGCAAAGACGACATAGTTAAGAGACTTCAGAGAATTCCCATTGTGGCTCAGGGGAAATGAACTTGACTAATATTCATGAGGATGCTGGTTGGATCATGCTGGACTCCCTCAGTAGGTTAAGGATACAGCATTGTCTTGAGCTGTGGTGTAGGTTGCAGACATGGCTCAGATCTGGTGTTGCTGTGGATGTCGTGTATGCTGGCAGCTGCAGCTCTGATTCTACCCCTAGCCTGAGAATTTCCATATGCCGTAGGTGCAGCCCTGACAAAAAAAAAAGAGAGAGAGAGAGAAAGAGACCTCAGGACTACACTGACAATACTGCATGAAGAAAATTCTCATCATTGCTCAGCGGTTAGTGAACCTGACTAGGATCCATGAGGATAAGGATTCAATCCATGGCCTCACTCAGTGGGTTAAGGATCCGGTGTTACCGTGAGCTGTGGTGTAGGTCACCGACTCTGATCTGGGGTTGCTGTGGTGTAGGCCAGCAGCTACAGCTCCAATTCAACCCCTAGCCAGGGAACCTCCATGTGCCATGGGTGTGGCCCAAAAAGAAAAGAAAAGGAAATTCTTATTCTCTAGTCTTGTTCATATTGTTTGCAATAAACACAAACAAACACACTGGATATTTGCAATATGTCCCTGGTTGCAGGTGGAGGAAAGCCTTGACTCTCTTCAGACAGAGGTGCATCCCAGTTAATCCTAAATTCCCTGTGATTTGGCAGGGGAAGTTTTGAGTTTCAATTCAGTGGCTGCTGTTAAAACTGCAAAGTCGATGCACAAATGATCCCTAACATATTTTGGCATATTAAATCATCTTCACAATTCTAATATGCCATGAAACCCAATTTACATATAACGGAGGCACGGAAGATGAAAAGCTGAGAACAGACTCTGTTTTCAAACGGCACTTTACTTTATTTTCTTGAAGCACCACTAACTTCTATAAATCCATTGCTGGAAAAGGTTATTAAGTGGCCAGGCCCTTCTTCTTTCTTCTAAATCCTTAATTCCCCTCCTCTTCTCACACACCAGATGGCAACTCTTCTCTCTCCCCCTCCCGTTCTTTTTTTTTTTTTTTTTTTTTTTTTTTAAATTCCCATAGCTCTTTTTCCTGGAGCTCAGAATCTTTGGACCACAACAAACATAATTCTTCTCTTCTGTTTAGACTTGGAGTGCTTTTGGAGTTATTTTTACATTTCCTTTTCTTTCTTTTTTCTCTTTTTGGTCTATGTCAGATGTGACACAGTAATAGAACATAGTAATAAAACATGCAAGAGACAGGGAAAGAGCTTCATTGGATTCTAGACCTGAACTCTTTTTTGTTGTTGTTGTTTGTCTTTTTAGGGCCACACCCACAGCTAAGGGTCAAATCAGAGCTGTAGCTGCTGGCCTACACCATAGCCACAGCAACATGGGATCTGGTCCGCATCTGCCACCTATACCACTGTTCGCAGCAACACCAGATCCCTTAACCCACTGAGCAAGGCCAGGGATTGAACCTGAGTCCTCGTGGATGCTAGTCAGATTTGTTTCTGCTAAGCAACTATGGGAACTCCTAGACCTGACCTCTTAAAGGTTGCATCTACATAATAATACAAGGTCAGGATGTAACCAGTGGGCATGATGGCCCCTGTATCCTAATCTGATATCTATCATCAATATACTGATTTTTTTTTAATGGCTGGATCCCTTAACCCAATGAGCCAGGCCAGGGACTGAACCCATGCCTCACAGTGACCTGATCCTCTGCAGATGGATTCTTAACCCACTGCACCACAGCAGGAACTCCTCTATCATCAGTATGGACAAGAGGCTCACAAACAATAGAATTCCAACCCTTGGTCAGTCCAATTATTAGTATGTGATGCACAGCCAAACATATCACAGTAAAGACAGAGTGCAAAAGCTGGCTTTCACCATATCTCAAAATATATAATTTCTTCGAATTAGGTAGTAAATACTAAAGCTTTACTTAATCTCGTCCCTTGGAAAAATAATGAGAATGTTTTATGTTATAATGAAAACCAGCACCCTCAACCGTCATTGTGAGTTACTTGGTGTTAGGTAAAAAAGACTTTCTGTGGGAGTTCCCATCATGGCTCAGTGGTACCAAACACAACTAGTACGCTTAAGGATATGGGTTCGATCCCTGGCCTCACTCAGAGGGTTAAGGTTCCGGCATCGCTATGACCTGTGATGTAGGTCCCAGTCGTGGCTCAGATCCTGGGTTGCTGTGGCTGTGTGTAGGCCAGGAGCTGTAGCTCTGATTCTACCCATAGCCTGGGAAATTTCATGTGCTGAGGGCATAGCCCCTGCCAAAAAAAGACTCTGGCTGCCAAAATTTTGCTTTCCTCCAGGGTACTTAGACTGGGGTTTCTCAACCTTGGCAGCATTCACATTTGGGAGCAGAAAATTCTTTGCTGTGAAGGGATGCCTTGTGGATTGCTGGGTGTTTAGCCATATCACTGTCCTCCACCTGCTGAATGCCAGTAGCATCACCCTGGTTGGAACCACCATTGCCAAATATCTCCCGGGGGAGGGGGGGAATTGCTTCCTGTTGAGGACCACAGTCCTTGATTCACAAGTTATGGGTCTTTCATCTCATCTTTTCCTTTTCTCCTCTTCTTTCATGCTTGATTCTATCTCCACTCCTAGCACTGTCTATCCATTCCTACCCAATCACATACCCTCTCTATTCATTCTCTCAAGTCTGAAATGGATTCTGTCTTGGTTGCATGAAACTATCTTGACCATGTCTATGTAAACTGTAGCAAATTCCCTTGAGCCTCAAAAATGACATATAATGAATCAATAGGAAAACATGAAGTGATGCAAAATATATATATATATATATATATATATATATATATATATATATATATATATATAGCTAGAATGTGTGGGAATTCAAATCTAGCTTTTTAGGTCTCTCTCTTGGAGAATCAAGTCTACATTGACAGCTTATGGCTTTGACTTCATTATCTGGAACAATTTGAAAGCGATGTTATGGGGTTGGCTTGAAACACCCTTGAAGAACAAAGGACTCAGGTTTATTACACCCCACCAAACTTTTCTTCTTGCAGAAATGTACACCTCTTATTGATTTCCTATGAAAAATTACTTGCAATGAATTTTCCATCACTTTATAAACTTCACTAAACCCTCTAAGTCTCACCCTTCTTGGCCTCCATATTTTCAGGAAGTAACCACTTCTCTAACTTTCAACTGTGGAAATTGACCAGAAGATCCAATACTTCTGATGCGAGCATTCTCTTTTAATTATTCTTATTTCTTCACGAAAACATCTCTTCTCTCCACACCCTCAGCTACACTGAATTATTCCTCCACGTAGTCCCTCAGCCTCTTTTCATTATTGCCTTTAGTGTCAGTGGATGAAATAGGCCTCATTTTCAAAACTAACCTCTTGGTCTGTGTCCTTGACCTTGAGCCTCTGATTATCTGCTTTCTTTGCATCATCAATGTCTTACTTTCCATGGGTACTTTCCACTCTTTATGTAAATATCACTGCCCACTCCACCCTTTGTCCTGCTATCATCTCAAGCTTTCCTGTATTTCCTTCTCTTTCCTTTTTTCCCAACGGACTTCTCCAAAGAAAAACTTACACTCTTTATTTTTAACTCTACAGCTTCTACTCCTTTTAGGCTTGTTTCTATCGTCACAATTTTGCGGAAACCAAGTTTACTATCTAACTGTGTCAAGTTAATCATGAAATCATTGGATTTGGAGATCTTGACCTTTGAGAATTTCACACTATGATGCCTCCCTGGATTTTCAAGCTTTCTTAGCTTCCAAACTATTGCAGTCTCCTGACTTTCTGCCTGTTACTTTTGTTGCTTCTTTTCCTTGCTATCAACTCCAAAAACTTCAGGAAAATGAAGTTGAGTCTTCAAATATCTGACTTTCTGTCTGATGTATCCAGTCCTCAAGAGCAGTGCCATTTAGCAACTCAATGCTGCTGTAAAAATAGATTCAGCGACTCCCTTTGAACTTGGAGGTGGCATCCATTCTTCTCTGGGGAACTCCTCTTTTGTATGACTCTCTTTTCATTGTAGGACAACATTTTCAATCACTCTGAGTGGAATCTTTGGAACTTGGAGACCTGCTTGGCTCAGGCAACAGGACTGTCATTTCATGATTCTACCAGGCCCTTAATTACACATACTGATGCCAGTTTTGAAAGAAGCAGAAGACGGTGGGAAGGCATAAGAGCAGGAATTTTTGCCAGCAAGAGTCTATTATATAGACATAAATATGCATTTGGGGAGGGTGGGACATGGGAGATAAATTAGTAAATCATTCCATAATACTGTCTAAAGCTGAAAAGTAAAAAATAATATAATATGCAATTTTCAAGTTTTATAGCCAAATACAGAAAGAATAAGCTAAAAGATTTAAATTAGCCCTGGGGAAAGGAAAATGGAAGGCTCGTACGATGCTGTGCTTAATAGTAATACATGTTTAGAATGGATTAACCCTGTAAACTATGCATATGGAAGTAAAACTCAAATATATACGCAGAAACAGTGTCATCAACATAAATATTTAACCATGAAGAACAGAGAAGGATGCAGGATGTAAGGGTGGCTTCCTGCTGTGTGGGAGGCTGTAACATTGTTTTTGGGTTAGATAGAGGAGCCAGTAAAGGGAGGGAGGAGAGAAGAAATGATTTGAAGTATCGCTTTGGTGCTGATTCTCTGACTCATGCTGGAAGTTTGAAACCTAGGGGGGCAGGTGGAGGCCATTAGACAGCTTGGTAATCTTAGCACTAAAGGAGGCTATGGCCCAATTTCTTATTGATGACTCTGAGTGCCTCTCTTCAACCTCAGCAGACCCAATGGAGTAAAAATTGTGTGTGAGGCAGACAGCAGAGACTTGAATGAGTCCCCTCTCCCTCGGTTGTCATGCTCTCTTGTAGCATGGGGACAGTGCTGCCCTTGGACCCTTGCTCTGGGCCTCACACTTTAAAGGGGCACACATTGGCCTTTCTCTGACCAGGTCCTGTCCTACAAGACTAAGAGTCCTGGAAACCAAGGGGACTTCCCCACACAGGGTTCATCCCATTCCTGCCCATCTAGGCCATGCTCTGCACACTTGGGATTCTGGAGATTCTGCAAGGTTGTCCTGTATAGGCTTTGCATGTCTCTCCCTGGGTCTAGACTCCAGAAAGTAAGACCTACCACTGGTGTGTGCACTCATAGGACACCCATAGGGCCGAGTGGAGGCCAGGAAGTGATGATTTCTGTTTGTGTGTGGAGGTTTGTATGGGGTATTGGTGGATCTTAGGTATGTGTGCTGGGATTTCTACACAGGTGTGTTAAAGGCCTTGGGGGGCAGGAATCAGAGGTGGGAGGAGAGTGGAAAGTGGGGTATAAAGTGGGGCTTGCTTTCCCCATGTCAACACATTTCAGTGCGAAATTCCAAGTAGTCTTAACATTTTAAAATCTGAATGAGCTAAATCATTAGAGAAGTTTATTTATCTGGGTAAAATTATGGAATAGATTTTATTTAACAATTCGTTTGCTCCGTAATATTTAGAATTATGGTGAGTGGACCTTTGTTCATTAATACTCTCACCCTGAGCCCAGTGACTCCAGAAGTGGGTGGGGTGCTAAAATTCAAGAGGGCCAGTGGACTGCAAGCCGTTGAGATCAGGATAAGGACTCAGTCCTTGTGACTTGTGACTGGAGGCCAAGGCAGAGACTAGTTTGTAGGGGCAAAGGTCAAGAAGGACTAGTTCTAGCAACAGCAGCAGCAAATGTAGCAAAGACAGAGTCCCACGACCAACTGCCATAGCGAAGTAGCAGGTGGCATTTCGGCCATCTAAGGAGAAGCTGCAGGAAGAAAGGAAGATCGGACCCCTCCCCCAACACAGTTGACACCACATTAGATCAGGTCCTCTGGTACCCTGTAGGCTGACGGAAGGACAAAGAAATCTCTTGAGAGCTTAGAACAGCCATCCTAAGGAAATTAAACTATGAATTGAATATGTTTAAATCCTGACTATAAATGAATTTTTACATTCAAGAGAATATTTTCGATAGGATGTGACTGGATAATTTACCTTAAATGTACATGAAAAAGGTTGCTCTTTTTTATTTTTCCTAGTGATCCGAGAGAGATTCAGAGGTAAGCTGAGGTCAGCTGTGTAAAAGTAGCACCGTTACATTTCTGCACATTGGATTAATTCATGCACGTGAACTGGTAATATTCTGATATATATCACCGTGGATAACTTTGTGGAGAAAGTAAGTCCTTGTCAGGCTACGGTATGAGAGTAATACTATGATTACACACCTTGGTCGCAAATAAGTCATTATATCCCAGCTGTAGGTGAAGTCCAACTTCCGAGGATTCAGGAACTGTACATGATGCACACAGGGACGAATTGAGATTCACAAAATTTGGAATACGCTGCCTTAGAGAATAAAGTTGGAAGTGAAATTTGCCTCCTAAGAGTATCTTGCTTGTGACTATTAACTATGAAGTCTTGAATAACCCCAACTAATCTCAGACTCGCTGGGAGCCAGGGGATGTGATAAGGGGAAAGGGGAAAGATCCAAAGTCTTTAGGCAGAGGGAAAAATGCCTTCTAGAAGAAGGTCTACTTCACTATTTTTTTTTTTTAAGGGCTTCATGTGTGGCATATGGAGGTTCTGGGTTCCCAAGCTAGGGGTTGAATCCAAGCTGTAGATGCTGGCCTACACCACAGCCACAGCAATGCAGGATCTGAATCGCATATATGACCTACACCACAGCTCATGGCAACGCCATATCTTTAACCCACTGAGTGAGGTCAGGGATCAAACCCATGTCTTCATGGATACTAGTCAGATTTGTTTCTGCTGTGCCACAACGAAAGCTCCTCTGTTGAACTATTTAAACTGTGTTTGATCAACAGGAAAACATCCTGAGCACTCAACTACATGGTATGGGGGCATTAGGAATATCTGAAATTGTTGCCAAAATTGTATGTATCTTTCCAATAGATCTGATTTCTTGACTTGATGATGTAGATAACAGAGGAAGGACAAGTAATCTACAATTATGATTGCTTGATTTTTTTTTCTCAAGATAACTTAGGATGTCAAAAAAAAAAAAGACATGTGACTTGCTCCTACAGTATTTCATGAAAGACTTTGCAAAATCAAATAACTTTAGGATTTGTATAGAGTTATAAGCCGTAGGCACTGAGAATAAAAAAAAAAAGCAATGAGAAAGTTCCCATTATGGCTCAGAGGTAAGGAGCCTGACTGGTATCCATGAGGATACAGGTTTGATCACTAGCCTCACTCAGTGGGTTAAAGATCCAGCATTCTTGTGAGCTGTGGTGTAGGCTGAAGATGCTGCTTGGATCTGGCATTGCTGTGGCTGCAGTGTAAACTGGCAGCTGTAGCTCCGATTAGACCCCTATCCTGGGAACTTCCATATGCCTTGGGTTCAGCCACAAAAAGCAAAAAATAAAAAAATAAAATTTAAAAAGCAATGAAATAAACAGAGGTCCCTGATATTATAGGGTTTAACCTTCTAGTGAGAATGGCATATAACAAATCCTTAATAAACATTTATTTAAAGCATTGGGCTTTATATACATATATATAAAACACATGTATAAAGAATAAACATATATTCAGAAAATGGATAAGCTCAGGATTATGGTATCGGGAATTTGACAAAATTTCATAACTGCTCAGATACTGTAATAGAAAGTACTTGTTTTCCTCTTTGTGTGTTTCTTGTATGGATATGTTTTGCTCAGTGAAGGGACTATGAAAGCCCTCTCTTGTGGGAAGGGTTTTAGTTAGCCAATATGTAAAAACCCAGGAGATCAAGTAGTAGCAACCCCATTGTATGAAAATCTTTTCTTGAAAATGCTGGGGATACTACAATCATTTCATTGTTATTTCAGAGGGGAAGTAGGGCAAAGGGAAAGGCCTGGGGGAATGTTGAGAAGGCTTGAACTAGGCTTTGTGGAACCTGGTGTTGGTTGCAGGTGAGATCCCATTGAACGATTGTGGGGGCAGCACAAGGTCCTGATGAGGAGGGAGACTGCCCACCCAAGGGGCACTACTTCAGGTGGTGTTGTGTTTTTCTCTAGCAGCGCTCAAACTAGCTTTTAGGGCATTGGAGATGGATTATTGACTTGGGTTAGGGTTGGAGTTCCACTGGGTAGCTGTATCTCTTCAGAGGCGCTAGGGAGTACAGGTTTGACTTGACAGGAAGATGCTGGCTGATTAGCAGACTAGGGAATGGCAAAGGTGGTCTACGTCTGTATCACGTCGAAATTGGCCAAGTGGGAGCAAGGGGTGGAGAGAGCTAGAATGAATTTGGTCCGTGAATAGTAGGTCTGCTTTTGAGTATTCAGATGGAGTGTATCAGAATGATTTCAAGGACTACTGCACAGCCATGCGTGAGCAGTAGTTCAAGCGGAGTGAAAATGGAAGATCTGGAATTAAAAAATGAAGGAAAATGTGAAGAAAACATGTTGGAAAGATCACCTAAATGGCTACTTAACTCACTGAGGGTAATAGAAGAAGGTAAGAAGTTGATAAATTAAAAGGAAATATGAGGTCCAGGTGCCCAAAATGACACTAACGGGTTTCCTGATGTGGCTGAGTGGTTAAAAAACTTGACTGGGATCCATGAGGTTTCGGGTTCAATCGCTGGCCTCACTCATTGGATTAAGGATCCGGCATTGCCGTGAACTTTGGTGTAGGTTGCAGATGCAGCTCAGATCTGGCATTGCTGTGGCTGTGGTGTAGGCCAGCAGCTATAGTTCTGATTGGACCCCCAGCCTGGGAACCCCCATATGCCGTGAGTGCGGCCCTAAAAAGCAAAAAAGAAAAGTAAAAGGCACTAACAACATGCAGAGCTGGTTTATATCAGCCCCAATGGGCAGCTTTTGTCACGTAGAGGAATAACAGTTTAGGGTAAAATCCTTAATGAGGGAAAGAAGAGATGCCAACACAATTGTTTTCTCTTCTCTTCGTTAAAAAGACCTGCATGAGAAACACTGGCCTTGGGCATGGTTAGGTTTCAGCTAAGGCAAGAAAGTTGGCAGAAGCATTTTGTGAAGAGGTTTACAATGGAGGGGTTTGGTATCACAGAGCAGAGGATGCAAAGGCCATGACTGAGAAAGGCAGAGAGATATGATCATTTAGGAGTCCAGTTTGGGACTGAGAGTAGGGGAGAGGGGAGATGGTCAAAGGGAATGGAATGTCAGGCTGGGACTGAGGATAAACAGGGTGTGAGGCCTGGGAAGATGACCCACCATCTGGGCTCCAAGTGGAGCAGAGGTACAGAGTGGTTTCCTACCAGAGCTGGCGCAGGCCCTGGCGGGTGTCGCCAGAGGCTTCAGAATATTAGCAAATTGTGTTTTTTCTCAGCTCTCCAAACAGTCCTTGTGGGAAGCCCTTTTGTACCTAAGAAGACACCCCAGTTCAGGCAAATGAAGGTAAGAAAGAGTGAACGTCCCGGGGGAGGGGATGATTCTGAACCCTCTCAAAAGCCAGCTGTGGCTCCAGGACACAGCCCCTTTGAAGTAACCCTAGCCAGAGAGGAAGGGATACATCCTGCTTCCCAGCCCACCTTTTTTTTTAATTTTAATTTTTTTTTTTCTCTTTAGGGCTGCACCCATGGCATATGGAAGTTCCCAGGCCAGGAGCTGAATCAGAGCTACAGCTTCTGGCCTATGCCACAGTCACAGCAACACCAGATCCAAGCCACATCTGTGACCTATGCCACAGCCTGCGGCAACACAGGATTCTTAACCAACTTAAGCGAGGCCAGGGCTTTGACTTCACATCCTCATGGACACTAGTCAGGTTCTTAACCCACTGACCCACAACAGGAACTCTGCAGCCTACCTTTTTAAATTAGCATCATGACTGTTCAAGGTTGTGACCAAGGCCCTTTCAAGGGACTCCTTAACCACATAGGTTAACATTTCTTATTTATTTATTTATTTATTTATTTATTTATTTATTTATTGCTTTTTAGGGCCTCACCCACAGCATGTGGAGGTTCTCAGGCTAGAGTCAAATTGGAGCTGTAGCTGCTGGCCTACACCACAGCCACAGCAACGTGGGATCCAAACTGCATCTGCAACCTACACCACAGCTCACAGCAACACCAAATCCTTAACCCACTGATGGAGGCCAGGGATTGAATTCGCATCCTCATGGGTACTAGTCGGGTTTGTTACCACTGAGCCACGATGGGAATTCCAGCACTTCTTATTTTTGAAGTCTGGGCTAAAATGTGGGCTCCTTGGTGGAACTACCTGTAATAGAATCACTTTACCTAAATTCAAAAGATATAATCACATAAAAAAAAAAAAAGACAGGATTGTAATACTAACACAGACTATTTTGCCTTCCTCTCAGATGTATGTTTCTCAGTTTTTTTTCCAACCCTAGGTTTTTTTTCAACTCCAGGTTTTTTTTTTTTTTTTTCTAAGTAGGACTGGGGACGCACATTTGGAACTTTAGGATGCAGGATTTTGGTTGGCAGGCAAGAAGAAGAAAGAGAGAAAGAGGGGGTGGGGGAAGGGAGAGAAAGGGAAAGGAGAGAGAGAGAGAGAGAGCTAATAACTGGAGAGGGTTCTTCAATCCTATCACTGCCTTGGAAGCCATGAGTGTTCTGAAAGGAAAAAAAAAAAGAAAAGAAAAAAACCCCAAAAAACCAGCTCCTTTGTTCTACAGGATAACTCAATTTGAAATAAATATACATGGATTTAAAATAATACATTAATTTGAATTCTCTAGGTAGAACCACTTTGATGGAAATTTCCCTAAAAAAGCAACACATGATTTGCCTCTGCATCTAATCAGCCAACCAGACACCCCCATGCTGATTACTTAATGAACTAGAATTTTAATGTAAAAATTTATGATTATCAATAATTCTTCTGACCCCCTCCCCCTTCAAAAAAAAAAAAACCCAAACACGTTGTGCTTATAATTCTTACCAAATTAGTTAATCTCTTCTTCAACCATATAACAGAATTCGTTAATCAAAACTGAATTCCTAGCCAAATATCTCTGAGCAGCTAGGAAAGCATGCAGTCAAGCAGATAAGAAGTTGATGACTAACCCAGTGGCTCTCTTTTCACTATCGAGAAGAAAATAATGCAGCTGGCTGTATGAAAAGGAAAGTCCAGGGCCTCCGGCAGAAGTCTCATAGCAAAGAAGAAAGAAGGGAAGAAAGAAAGAAAGACAGACAGACAGACATTCCCATGGAATGAGCTTATCATGAGTCCAGGTGCTACTTCCCCAAAATGTCAAGTCATAATCTTTGCAGAAGGAACATTGGTCCAAGTTTGGGTGGGAAAGTGAGACATGGTGGGTGGTTCTGGGCCGGACTTAGTGAGTTGTTGTTTTTGCTCTTTTCAAAATAAGTAAGAGTTCAGTCTGACTTCACATGTAGTTTTCTTGGTTGGTCTCAAAATTCTCTGCTCTGACATCCATCTCCTGCATGGAATCCAAGTATGGAGTAAAAATGAGGAGTGTAGCCCTGAGTGAAAGGCAAAATAATCTGTGGGGCCTGAATTGTACACACAGGAGATTATTCATGGGAGGGGCCTATGTGCTAAACAGGTATAATTCGTTCTCTAGGGAAATGATACTTAACTATATATAATTGGTTTTTTACAAAATCGCATAGAGAGTTCCACCAAGTGAATGAATCCTGTCTTTGCCTCCTTTTAAAAGGAGTGAGAATGATTCTTTTATAATCCAACTATATCATTTAGAATGATTTTACTACAATAATAGCCACTCTTTTCCTGAGTTTGGTGTGAGGAGGCCTTGGGCTGATAGATACAGAGATGTGAAATTGTGCCTTCTTCCCAGAAGCACATGCTAAACATTAGCTATTACCATTATCACTCTAGATGGTAAATAATCCCCTCTTACAAAAGAAGAGCTTGCATTTCAGAGCATTTTACTGACTTGCACAAGATACAAATTAAATCACCGAATTGAGATTGCTGCCAGGTCATACTGAAATTACCCGAACTATTGGCCTACTCCTAAATCTATTTCCAAAATCATAAATACAAAGCCATAATGGAAATAGACTCACATGAGGGTGGTCAGAAGAGATACTGAACAAAATGTTGTCAAGTCACATTTTACTGTAAATGCTGCTGCAGCAGGCACAAAGTTTGAGACTTAAGCTGTTCCTTCTCATAACTCAGACCTTTGGCTGATGTCTGGAGACTGCAAGAAGAATGCTTCCCAGGTCTATCTGCATGAGCAACTCAAGACCAGCAAATGGAAGAATTCGTTGTGAGGAGACAAGAGATTCACAGTCCACAAACCTGGTTCCATAATGGATGGTCCTCAGAGAAGAAAGAAAGCTTTGAGTAACCTGGTGAATGGTGAGTAGGTGGCCCTGCAGTTTGGAACTCCCAACCAAGCAATCCTGTGTCCAAAGAAAAAGAAAAAAGCTGCAATAAAATATCAAGACAGGAGTTTCCATTGTGGCTCAGAGGTAATGAACATGGCTAGTATCCATGAGGATTCGAGTTTGATCCCTGGCCCCACTCAGTGTGTTGGGAATCTGGCATTGCCATGAGCTGTGGCATGGGCTGCAGTTGCAGTGGATCCCACGTTGCTGTGGCTGTGGTGTAGGCTGGCAGTGAAGCTCTGCTTTAACCCCTAGCCTGGGAGCTTCCATTTGCCGCAGGTAAGGCCCTAAAAAGAAAATCAATCAATCGATCCATCGATCAGTCATCCATCCCAGGACAGACACATCGCCATGAGCTATGGAAAATAAAGACTGGTCATTGCATTTCAGAGCATTTTACTGACTTGCACAAGATACTGGTCATGGACACTCAGTAATAAAATATGGTGTTTATAGTGTGTCACCTAAGGGGAGTGGAAGATGTTTTTCTTGCTAGAAGAGATAGCTTAGACCAAGTCATCATTCAGAAGAAAAGAAGTAAGTGAAGCATAAACACATCAGAGGGGTACCAGGAGAGGTTCTCAGAGAACTGGGCAGGAAGCCACAACTTTTTACCATCAGGGTAGCAGTGTGGAGCCTGAGTCCTATCAAGTCTGGGTTCCAAGATGGAGGGGGAAGTAGTAGATGCCGCATGGTAGGCAGGAGAGCTGAATTTAGGGGCACACATAAAATGGGAGCTTCCTTAACAAGTTTGAGGCATTTGAAGGGGACTGGAGTTTCTATAATTCAGTAGGTGAGAGATGAACCAAATTCTATTTAAAAGCTATTATTATGATTCGAGTTTTTCCCTTAAGTTGTGGATAAATAAATTAATTATTATATTAACATACTGTGCAGAACTGTGCTAGGCATTGTGGATTGGAAAGGGAATAAAATAATTATAGTTCTTGTTCTTAAGGGCTTAAGGTTTCATGGAGAAAATGTAAGTTCCACGAGGCCAGGTACTTTATGTATTTTGTTCATTTTTGTACTCTAGGACTGAAAAGGAATACCTAAGATAGAAGAGTAAATTACAAATACTCATTGAAATAATTTTAAATGAACTTTGTTTGTTTTCTAAGAATTTTAAAGTGATTTATGTATATTCTTATATATTCACAATTGAAAACATATGTGCATACAAAAACTTGTATACTAATGTTCATAGCAGCATTATTAAAATAGCCAAAAAGTAGAAACAACCCAAATGTCCATCAATTGATGAATGGATAAATAAACTGTAGTATGTTTATACAATGGGATATTATTCAGCCAGAAAAATGAACAAAATAGTGATTCATGTTACAACATGAAGAGGTAAGGTCCAAGTCTTCTCCCTTGAATCTGAGTGAGATTTTTCCTTCTCTGTAACCAGTAGATTGTGATAGAAATAATATTGTGTGACTCATGAGGGTAGGTCACAAAAGATTATGTGGCTTTTATTTTACTAGGTGAAACACTCACTTTTAAGAGCCTGAGATGCTATAACAATACATTCAGGACATATAAGAAAATATATTCTTACATATTCTTATGTATAAGAATACAGTAGTCCTGCAGACAATGGCTTAATTTCCAAAATATACAAACAGCTTCTACAACTCAATAACAAAAAACACACAACTCAATTTAAAAAATGGGCAGAAGATCTAAATAGACAAATTTCTCCAAAGAAGACATACAGATGGCCAACAGGCACATGAAAAGATGCTCAACATTACTAATCATCTGGAAATGGAAATCAAAACTAAATGAGACACTACCTCACACCTGTCAGAATGGCCATCATTAAAAAATCTCCAGATAACAAATGCTGGAGAGAGTGTGGAGAAAAGAGAACCCTCCTACATTATTGGTAGGAACGAAAATTGGTGCAGCCACTATGAAGAATAGTATGCAAAAAAAAAAAAAAAAAAAAGAAAAGAAAGAAAAAAAAGGAGTTCCTGTCATGGCACAGTGGAAACAAATTCAACTAGGAACCATGAGATTGTGGGTTTGACCCCTGGCCTCACTCCATGGGTTAAGGATCGGGCATTGCCATGAGCTATGGTGTAGGTCTCAGACACGACTCGGATCCTGTGTTGCTGTGGCCATGGCATAGGCCAGCAGCTCCAGCTCCGATCGGACCCCTAGCCTGGCAACCTTCATATGCTGTGGGTGAGGCCCTAAAAAGACAAAATAAATAAATAAATAATAACAATATTAAAAAAATTAAAATAAAAGAACAGTATGGAGTTTCCTTCAGAAACTAAAAATAAAGTTGCCATATGATCCTGCAATTCCACTTCTGGGCGTGTATCTGGAGAAAACTATAATTCAAAAAGATCCATGTACCCTCAAAGTTAACTGCAGTACTATTTAGCAAACTAAAAGTCCCTTGACAAATGAGTGGATAAAAGATATGTGGTTTTATATATATATATATAATGGACTATTATATTTAATAATATAGTCCAATATATATAATGGACCATTACTCAGCCATCAAAAACAATGAAATAAGGCTGTTTGTAGCAACATGGATGGACCTAGAGACTAAGTAAAGTAAGTCAGAAAGAGAAAGACAAATACTATATGATATCACTTATATGTGGAATCTAAAACATGCCACAAATGAACTTATCTATGAAAAAGAAACGGACAGACATAGAGAACAGACTTGTGGTTGCTAAAGGGGAGGGAGTATAGGAGGGAATGATTAAGAGTCTGGGATTAGCAGATGCAAACTATTACATACTGAGTGGATAAACAAGATCCTACTGTACAGCACAAGGAACTATATTCAATATCCTGTGATACACCATAACGGAAAAGAATATGAAAAAGAATGGATGTACATATGACTGAATCAATTTGCTGTAAAGTAGAAATGAAAACAACATTGCAAATCAACTGTACTTCAATGATTTTTTTTCTTAAGAAGAAAACAATGGTCCTGAGACTGCCATACTGAAGAGCTCAATGTAGCCATTCTGGTCAACAGTCCAGCTGAGCTCCAGACAATAGTCTGCTTTGACTGCCAGCCCTGTGAGTGCACTGTCTTGGACAGCCAGTCCCCTGGAGCCCTCAGATGACTACGGCAGTAACCAACATCTGACTGCAATCTCGTGAGAAACCCTTGGCCAGAACTGCCCAGCTAAGAGTTTACAAATTCCTGATGCACCAAACTGTGATCAAAATAAAGCAATCATTTGAAGCTGCTAAATGTGGGGAGAGCTGGTTATGCAGCAAGAGTAACCTGAGCACCATAGGAGAGAGAACAATCACTGAGTTTCCAAGACACATGGTTCCTGGTGCCGGCCCTCCCATCGTGGACACAAGGATTTGATGGCTGAAACCTGGAGGGACAGACTCCAGTGTGGGGAGGAAGCCCCTGGGTCCCACAGAAGGTTAGTTTAGGGTCACCAGTCACATAATCTGTCTGTAAAATTTCATTCACTATTTATGCCACAGTTAAATTTTGTGAGCTCTCCAAAATGGTAGATTAAATTTTTGTCAAGTGCAATATTTAAAAGATGGTATTCATTCTCTGATTTTAGGTCCAGAAGGTGGATAAACCTCTAAGATAATAGCATGAAATTTGCCATAATGATATCATTAGCAGGTCAGATGGGACACAAGCGTCTGTGGATTTACTTTCAACTCCACTGCCACATGTTAGTGGAGACTCCAGGAGTGGATGGTAAAAAGAAGCCCTCTATTACTTCTCCTTTGATTTTAAGTCTACTAATTATAAAGTGACATATTTAGAGTAATTGTTTTTAACCTATAAGTGGTTATTTAGCAAACTATAAATCAGGATTCTTAATTCTATTACCTCTTCCCTTTCACCTCTTCCCATGATTAGAATTTTTTGCAGATGAGGCTCCTTCTCCTTGTCTCAACTTCTCTTCCAACTAAAGACTCCCATAAAACACGCTATCTGCAGAATTCTCAGGAGGGAAGAGAAGGAGTTGAGCCACAACCTCCTAACCTCTGCGGCACACCCTCGGCCAGCAACCTCATTCTCCTTCTGGCATTTGGAGGCTCTGTGGATCCCTTGCCCTCAGAAATGCTATCAACATAATGAAAGTTGAGATGAAAATTAATCATTTGCTGAGCTTCCTCCTGCATCTGTTTTAAAACCTTCTGAGGGTGAGAGGAATCTGTAGAACCTTGGAAGGCTGTGCTGGGATTCCCACTGACTGTACTGGGAAATCTGAGGTGATCCATTCGAAGCAGTTATTAGGAAGAAATGAGATGACACTGTTTCTCAGCATTTGAGATCAAGAACCTCAGATTGGAACAGGTATTGTCCCTGATTTCTCATAGTTGTCTGCCCAACCCACTGTCTTCCTACTTACTGCTTTATGTTTATATTTTCTAGTTGGTCCCTTGCCCTGACTTCTTACATGTCTTTGTACCTTAAAGCCTGAACTGGACCAGGATATAATAAGAACCTAATAGGCTTTTGATGAATTAAGACCATTTCGACTTTAAAAGAAAAAAAAAAAAAGAGGTTATGAATCTAATAATGCTTGGGGGAGTTCCCATCGAGGCTCAGTGGTTAATGAATATGACTAGTAGCCATGAGGACGTGGGTTCAATCCCTGGCCTCACTCAATGGGTTAATGATCCGGCATTGCCATGAGCTGTGGTGTAGGTCACAGATGTGGCTCGGATCCTGCATTGCTACGTCTGTGGTGTAGTCCAGCAGCTACAGCTCTGATTCGACCCCTAGCTTTGGAACCTCCATATGCCACGGGTGCAGCCCTAAAAAGACAAAAGACTAATAATACTTGGGAAACATACACCTAGGGGTCCCTACAGAAGCCCAGTTACCTTCACACCAAAGTTTGGCATCTCGACCCTTCAGAAGGCTGTCAATTTGGACATGTTCTCAAATCTCCTCAGAAAAAAAGAGGTGGAATAATAATAATGGTACGTGGTATTTGTGTCATACTTTTGGTGTTTATCATCTTGACATTTATTTATTTATTTATTTATTTACTTGGTCTGCATCTGCTGCATATGGAAGTTCCAGGGCTAGGGGTCCAATTGGAGCCAGCCAATGCCACGGCCATAGCAACACTGGATCCGAGCCACACCTGTGATCTATGCTACAGCTTGGGGCAATAGTGAATCCTTAACCCACTGACTGAGTCCAGGGATCAAACCCACATCCACATAGATAACTAGTTTGGTTCTTAACCAGCTCAGCCACAACAGGAACTCCTATCACATTGCTTTTTGTGGCAATATTTTTAGAAACTATTTGGCAAAACCAATCTTTGTCATTTCAAAGATTAAGAAACTGAAATTCAAGAGGGGAAATTACATGGCTAGTTACAATGGAATAGAGTGACAGGGACAAAACAAAAATCTAGAATCCAGGACTCCTGTCGGAAACCAGCATTCTTTCCACTACGGCCCACTGTAAAATTCTGGAAAGAGTGGAAATCATTGTTTACACTAATTTTTTTTTTTTTTGGATCCTGATCAAAATCTGATGTTGTGGTTTTCTGCAATCCACCTTAGCTGAGAGGTATTCATTTTTCATTTCAGGGCCAGCACTTTAGTAGCTGAAAGCAGTCTGTGCATTCATTTGAAATGAAGGATGGGAAGTTCCCTGAAAAGGTTTAAAGTCTTAATTCAATTGATATTGGCACAATAAACTCTAGGACACATCCAAATCCATTACGAAGACTCCTCATGCCAGCAGATTTGCAAAACTAGATGTGGAATTGCATCAAGTTCTTTCTGCTCTATGTTTTAAGGTAAAGTGATACAGATCTCCTTTTTTCACATGAGAACTGAAGGGTGTTTACCCAAGGATAGTCTCCCCATATGAGTGACAGCATAAAGAAAGGCAAAAATAAAATGCTTGTCCTTGTAGTATACATAGCAAGCCTTCCTGATTCTCCATGCTGGAATGGGCTACACACATATATGGTAGTGGGCAATGGGGACTGGAAGATTCCATCATTCCTTATTCCTGTGTTCATTCCACATTCTCATGGTCTTTGACAAAGAGTTATGTACATCAGGGGGAAAAAGAGGAATTTTTCTTGCTGTTCTTTAAAGCCAATATTTTGGAATTGTGAGAACATTTTAAACTAAATATTTTGTTTGTATCTGTTTAGGCAAATATAATCTAATTCTGACTCCCTCATCACTTTTCCTCTTAACTTTCTGTAAGACTTAGACCCCAAGGGATGTCTCAATAGACTGTTTAAAGTCTCATTTTTAGACTTTATAGAAAGAAAGAAACATGGAATAATTTTTTATCAGGATGATTACAGCTTCAAGTAATAGAAAAACTTGATTCAACGTAGCTTAAACAATAAGGACATTAATTACCTCTTGTAGCAAAAATTTCAGATATTGGGCAGCCCTGAGGCATGGTATAGTCAGGTGCCAGCTCTGAACTCTTCTGTGCCTTGGATTCTCTTATGGCCAGATTCTGTCAGGGTTCAAAATGGTCATCTGGCTATATCTGGAGATATCAACCATGTCTTCATGACATCTCCAGATATAACCATGACCAGGGGCAGAAAAACGGGGCCACCTTTTGCATGTACAGCTTTCAGGAGGAAAACAATACTCCTTGCAGATGTCTAGCTCATTAGCCAGATGCGTATTACGTGGTCATGCTTAAACTTAACATTGGCAAAGCATTGAGATCATCCTGTTTATCTTAGACCATTTAGGAACTACCACTGAGACTGGAGTTGGAATGAGTTTCCTTTAAGTACATGACTGCAGAGAAAGGTAGGCATCTGGAGAAAAGAAGAAGTTGGTGTGTGTGGTTGGAATTGGGGAGATGAACTGATGTTGAACAAACAACCAGCAGTGTTTGGAACAAGGTTTCTTTAGCATACTTTGTTTTATTTTTCCATCCTGACAAATTCCAGCTTTGTTACTCTTTCTATTGAGTGTTTAGCATGAACTATAGCAGAACTTGAGGACATGAAGATTTAAAAAGGTAATATCTCTGCTCTAGAGGCAAACATAGTCCTTTCCATGAAATTACAGAAAGATGATTAAAAAAAGAAAAAGAAAACTGAGACTATCAATTTTCCAAAATTAAAAAAAAAAGCCTTAAGAACCTGCTATTTCACTATTTAGCAAATGTAAATTGCAACACTTTTATACAAAGTGATAAAGGAACAAGGGATTAAAGTTTTACCTATTTCTGTAAGCATATTATTTAGTATAAATGCAGATGGATAGAGTGGGGAGCAGTTAACAATAAGATTCCACCAGCCCATATGAGGCCTTATGGTATTACAGGACTAAAAAGAACTAAGTTTTTTAATTGGAAAGGAGATAAGTAATTATCTTCAATTCTTGTTCTAAGAAGGTAGTAATTAGAGTGGATCCCCACTCCTGGGTCAATACTCCCAGCTCACACCCCTGATAGAATTCCCCAGCTTGATGTTAACAACATAAATAGAACAATATATCCTCACATCTGTGGGGAAGGCAAGAAGATGATGGGAGATCTTACTCTTCTGATTGTTGCCTTCAGAGGATGGGAACTACAGGTAATTTTAATAAGAGATTCCCACTATTGGAACCTATAGCCCCCTGGAGTATATTTAAGAAAGGAGAAAAAGCCTCATTAGTGACTCTAATCCTACAATCTTTTCAATTCCTATATACTGAAGTGTGAAGATGCAAGACGATGGAAAATAACTCCCAGCTCAAGTAGTGGTTTAATCTGGAAGAAATACAATATTTAAAACAAAATTCCCAATGATGCCCCCATGGGAACAACTTCTTAGAATACAGAGCAGTAGAAAAGAATCAGATAAAGAAATTGAACATGGAATATGTTTCTCCAAGTCAGAAAGAAAAGGATGTATTTATCTGGAAGATTAGTCAGGATTTTGTGTTTTTATTGTTGGTGAGGAGCAGTGTTTAAAGCGAAGAGCTTGATCTTTCTACTGGGCAGTATAATGTTTGCATTTGTGAATCAGGATGGTTACATTCACTGTAGGTACCAGCATGAAGTGTGGAAAATAACTTGATCCTTCATCAGACCCATACAGTGTGACATATTGAAGAGAGAGAGAGAGACACGTCTCGCATGTTGAAAGGAAGAAGATCACAAGCAGGGGGCAGATTGGATTTTAAGAGCCAGAGTGAATATGCATGTAATTATAACAGTTAAACTTTGAATCTCACAGGACACTGGGGCAAGAAAGACTAAATGTCACCTAGTTTAACTCTCAAATACTAAGCAGGGAAGACAGTGAATGCTTTCATGATGCTAGTCATCGAGTTTATAGGTGACTCTGGGTCCCTCTTTGTAAGACTTCCTGTGAAGTTCAGTGTGAGATACTGAGTGACAAAAGGAGGAAGAAATAAGGTAAGAAATCACTTCTGAGAAGCACAATTGGATAGCAGTTAGGTTTTCCGTGGTTTGGATTAGGAATGCTTAACACAGAGTTAGCAAGGAGGGCTGAGCCTTTATAACTTCATGCACAGAAATTTTAAAGCTTCCACTGGATCAAAGGATGTAGAGATAGTTAAGTCTTTTTAAAAATTGCTTTAGCATCAGAATCAGGAAGCTTGTTGAGTCTTGGTAAAAGCTCCAATTCTATTTCCATTTTTATTCCTCTTCCAATTTTATATAAAAGGTACATTTTCATTAGAGGAATTAGATAGCTAATTCTCTTGGAAAGAGTCAGCTGTCACTCAGTAACACAATCTTTTCCTGCCCTCCTCACCCAGGCTGGCAGTGACTAGACTCCAGCGAATTGTGGCTCTCGTTTGCCTGGACACTTCAGGCTTCAGTGACAGCTGACAGGAGAGTAGTAACAGCTAAGGTGTCAAGCCATCCCTTCCCCAATTCCATTTGCTTTGGGAATGTGCTAACTTGAAAGTCCATAAGCCATTTAAGAACAAGTATTAGTGGATAGTACAGGTTTTCTGTTTCTCTCCATAGTCTACTGAAGGAGGAAGAAAATGTTGGTTTTTCATGTAAGACTACCGTATTTAAGTGAGTTGATCGTCACTGATGCAAAACACTTTAGAAAAATATCCTAGTGTGTGTGTCATGCTGATGTTCAAGAAACCAAAGAATCGTCAACTTAAAATGTTTTTAATCCTATTTATGAGGAATACTGGAGAATTTTTTTTTCCCCTTGAAGGATCACAAAATACTAGTTTGATATCAGATGTAAAAAAAATGAGGTTAGATTTCCACTGTATGTAGGAGTATATTTTCTATGGGCTAAAAAAAAAAAAAAGAAAAAGAAAAATCATTCACAGGCCAACATTTCCTATCAGTCTTAACTGTGATAATGTTCATGGGAGGGGTTGGGTAAAATCCACAAACCAACAACATGTAAAACTCCACTGAAATGAGTTAAGCATTGTGGCAAATCAAAACTGTATGACACACTTCCTACTTCCTTGAAATTCAAGAATTTCCAATTTCTTGAAATTGGAAAGACAATTGTATGTAAGTTTCATGTAATGAAATCTTACCCCAACAGATAACAAGTTTTACCTAAGTAAAAATGACAATTCTTGCCATTTCAGAGACACAGTATGGTTTGCTAGAATAAGTATTTGCCACGGAGTCAAATGCCTCTCAACCCCCAAATACCAACCATTAATAGCTATTTATCATCTCTGTATTCACTTTCTATAATAAGGCTGAACTAGATTATGTATGTTCAAGTTCAGCAGCTTATGATATCTTAAGAATATGTGCTAGGTTTGTATAATGATTTACAATGGAGCTAATAGGTAAAAGTAGTAAATTATTAAAAATATTACCCAAGATGTAGGTGGATTTAGGTTAACAAAAGAAGCCTGTGTTCTAAAAATGCTTTTGCCATATGCCTTCCCACTAAATATAATTAAGACTTTTATAAATGAGTATGTTTTTATTATGTTTAAATAAGACAAATTAAACATCTATATGGTGCCACTATTTACACATGAGGTGTTTGCTTTTTGGTTTATCCCACTGACTTCTGTCAATCCCCCAAGTGGTTTTAACCGAAGGCAGGATTATCTTGCCATCCTTGATTTGGGGCAATCAGCCATCACAAAACAATTCCTAGTAATAAACATTAGAAGGAGAGGCCTGCAAACAGCTCCAGAATGATAAATAAGGATATCGTTTTCCAAATAGGAAACAGGAGGAGGTTAATTTAAAATAAACCACTACGAGGTTTCTTACAGAGTTATCATCACCTGCCTTTCAAAATAAGAGTAATCATTACATGTGAGGGCAATTGTTCATCAGAACATCTTGTTTACTTGGCTGATTGTTCTCCCCAGGTATAATACTTTTCAACAGATCAATCAGCAGTTTTAATCGGCTTTTCAAGACTATTTAACGGGATAATTTGGTCAAATGGCACATGTTATATAAATCGCTCCCCCTTTGCTTTCTCCATCAGAGACACGCTCAAGAGTTTCATGCAGACCTGTCATCACATTCTGGCTCTCTCATTTTCCTGGAAAGTTGGGCAAGCTACTTCAAATTTTGGAGTCTCATTTTCCTCATCTGTGGAATGAATGTCATAATACATATTCACTGACTTAACATGAAGACGGCGTGTGTTAATAATAAACCTAATCTTGTGACCAGAACACACAGGCACCAAGTAAATGGCAGTTACAAGAGGACTCAGCACCCTACGTGTCTTGAAAAGGCAATGATCCACTCTTTGCTTCATGTCTACGTTCTTTTTAAAGAATAAATACTGGTATGTCTTTATATGTAAAATGAATGCATTCCTGACAAGTGGCGGACAGACAATCTCCTCTCTGCATAAAAATCTGTCCTTTATTATTTTGTGTATTGGCTCAGGCTGCTGTAACAGAAGACCATAGACTGGGTGGCTTATGAACAGCAGAAATCGATTTCTCACAGTTTTGGAGGCCGAGAGGTCTTGAGTTCAAGGTCAAGGTGCCATCAGATTCTGTGTCTGGTGAGAGCCTGCTTTCTGGCTCATAGTTGGACGTCTTCTCCCGGGGTCTTCATATGGCAGAAGGGGAAGGGTGCTCTCTGGGGTCTCCTTTATTAAAGCACTAATCCCATGCAGGAGGCCTCTGCTCTCATGACCTAATCACTTCCCAAGGTCTCACTCCTGGTACAGTCACCTTGGGGGTTAGGATTTCAACGAGTAAATTTGGCAGAGGTAGGGATATCAACATTCAGTCTCTAGCACTTAGTTACATTAAAAATGAGAAAAATATCCTTTCAGGTGGGAGGGAATCAGCTCTAACCTTGACTCATTACCTCTCCAGCAGAACAATTTCATCTGATAGCTCATAGCTGTGCTCTTTGTTTGGGTTATTTATTGATCTCATTGCATAGAAGGAAGAAAAAGCATGGGGTGGTGGGAACAGGGTGGGTGGGGACGTGGGACTTTTAGTCCTAAGTCTGGAACGTCAGTTCCAGGCACCTAGTTCAGGTTCTTTGGTAGTAAAAAGCAAAGGAGATCGTGGCTCTGTAACTTTATAATAAATTTTATGATTGACAACTGCTGGGTTATAGGTAACATATACCAAACTGGAATTTATTTTCAGAGTGCCAAGATGATCAGGTACTATAGAAATTATCTGAAAATTGTTTTAGTGTATATTTTATCTACAGCATGCATTAGCTGATTTTGTTACTTTTTAAATCTGGCTCATGGGTAAAAAAATGGAAATATTTTTTAATTATATTAAAAATATATATTATTTTTTAAATGACAAACAAAAAATTGCTAAATGACAATAAATCTGGTTTTCAGCTTATACCTTAATGCTATCAGTTAAATTGATTTTCAAACCATCTTAATTTGTATGTGTTAAAAGCTCTCAAAATCAAACACTTTTAGCTTTTTTTCTAAATAACATTACAGATGAAAAATTTCTGACATTTTTTTAAGGAACAAAAAAACATTGACTGATTTTCAGAAGAGCAACTCTATTTCATGTTTATGTACAATCAAAATATTCAATGTTAATTACAGATTTTACACTTTCAAACAATTAATACTTATTCCAGAGCTATCAAGGCTCTGTTGCAAAAAGCAATGAGAAAGCTCATTAATAATGTGTGTTTATAACATGGTAAGTTTTTAATGTCAATTTTTTGTTGTTGTTGTATTTTTAGGGTGGTATATGGGGGTTCCCAGGCTAGGCGGTGAATCACAGATGTAGCTGCTGTCCTACGCCATAGCCACAGCAACTCCAGATCTGAGTTGCGTCTGTCTTTGACCGATACCACAGCTCACGGCAACACTGGGTCCTAAACCCACTGAGCGAGGCCAGGGATCAAACCTGCGTCCTCATGGATGCTAGTCAGATTTGTTTCCACTGAGCTATGATGGGAACTCCTTATGTCAAATTTTAAATTGTGGGATTTGATTAACTATTAATATGCATCCCTTTCAGTTAGAAAAAAATGCATCTAATAGACATCGTTTTCATGATGTAGAAAGATACACAGATGCTAAAGAAATACATCCTTAGACAGTGAGTTATTAAACTGAAAGAAAACCTAGCATTGTCCAACCATCCAGTTTTAAGGACTGTCAGTTTACAGTGAGTCCTGAGCAGTATCAGACAGATATAGCTTATGTCTGTTAATAAATACTCAGCCCTCAGCATGGTGCCTGCACAGAGTGAACCCAATGAGTATTAGTGGCAATGATAATTATCAACTCTTCTCAGTTAACCAGACTTGGAATCCTTAATATTCTAGCTTATCCTCCTAATCATTAATTCCATCATCTTTCAGCAAATGGATTGGACATGTCGATAGCAGAAGAGGAAAGAGGCAAAACTTAAAAGTCTGTGAATTTTACTAATTATTAACAAATCCTTATAAAGGCAGAGAAGGATTAGGGTGACCTGAATGGTTAAAATCATGACTAAAAGGTATTTTTATGAACCCCTTAATGCCATTCTTTACTCCTTTAGTAGTTTTTAATCAAGAACTGACTGTGGTGACATTTTTGACAGTAAGAAATGTTGAGAAAAATAAAAGGTGTGCGGGGTTTTCTGCTTCACTAGGTTGTCCAGAGAATTGCAATAAAATAACCGTTTCAAATGGAGAGTTGGAGCAGCAGGCCCTACTGAAGAGCAGAGTACTTTCAATGTTTCATGAACGTTATGAGTCACAGAAACAGCCACCCAAGGGGCTCCTCTCTTGAAGACTGAAAAATTATGGGCGAAAGTAGAAAAATAAAAGGGTAGGACCATCTATCCTCTTCTGATGGCCAACCTTTAGACTTCCTGAAACAGCCTTTCTCTTGGTGTTCTAAATCAATGCTTCTCAAACTTTAATGTGCATATAAACTGCCCGGGGAATCATGTTAAAATGCACATGCTGATTCTGCAAACCTGGATGATAGCCTGAGATCCTGCATTTTTAACAAGCTCCCAAGCAATGCTGCCAGCCCAAGACTACAAGGCAAGTTACAGGCCTTGATATTACTTCCGTTTTCCTGTCCCTGTGTTGAATGTACATTCTGTTCTTTTTAGGACAGCCTCAATTGTATTGATATTTCATTATTTCCATCAGTCAGCTAGTTAACTAAATTGATTGAATTTGTATAATTTTTGCAGGCTGTCCATATAAAAGATTTCCCTTAGCAGAAAACTATTCTGGCAATCTGGATTGTTTTGGCTTGGGGTTTAGGAGATAGACTGATCACAAGCGACCTGGCAAACATTTCTCCTTTCTTTTGTGACTTTCCACTTTACTTCAGTACCCCCTTTTTGTGTCTTGGCTAGAACAAAGAAACCGTTATTTTCTACTAGTCAAGGCAAAATGAGTCATCCATGAAAGAAGAAACGCTGGGATGGGTCAGACCCCTGGGCTAGGTATTATGACTGGGAACAAGGGGAATTTGACTTAGGAAATTTTTTTGATGGTCATTCCTGGCTTCCTTCTCTATCAAAAGATAAATTGTAGAAAAATCTCTCCTCTGGTCTCCAGGCTCTAGGTTCCAAGTCCGGGTCTCGTGCATTGATGACATTTTACTGTGTTCAAAAGAGTAGAGATGTTTTGCTGCTCTGTCATCTACTAGCTGACATTGGTCAAACTACTTTCCTTCATCTTTTTGAGCTTCTGTTGTCTTTCTTTTAATGGGGGAAATGAGGTTATGGGAGCTCCAAGTTTAAACAAAATGTCCCCCAAAGATGATCAGAAACCAGGATTATCATGAAGCATGGATATGAATTTGTTTGAGGAATAGAATATTTTTTTAATCTAGCTCTGGGTATATATGCAATTTATTGGAGATAGTAATTGTGTATTTCTTTTGCATTTTTAAAAATCATAGTTGATTTACAAAAAAAAAGAAAGAAAAAAAAGATATCGAGATTATCTAGGCCATATCTGGATTCCTGATAATGATATTTTAAAATTTGCAGTAATATGTCTCTATTTAGACTTAACTCTTAGGCTGAATGCTGCTTTTGTGACTCACCTTAACCCTCTTGGCCTCAAAGTTCACCTCAAAGAGAATGAACATTTTTTAGTATGATGACTAAACTCTTATTTTACAAACTTGAAATCAGTGAATATGAAACTAAAATAATATTCACCAACCTCATGAAAAGAGATGAACAGCAAATACATGGGCATATATGTAGCCTGATTTCTCTAAGACATGAGTAACTGAATAAATGAATAAAATCATGGACAAGTTCTGCAAAGCTTGTAACAGAAGATAAAGTCTTTAGTACCTAAATTAAAGCAGAAGCACTATAATCTTGCTTTACCATTTAAATTCCTTTCAATTCTTCATTTTCTTCAAGTGACAGCATACCAAAATTTTAGGACAATGTAAATTCTAGGCAGGAACACAACACATTACTTATGCAAAAGGTGAAGATTAAACATTTAAAAATTACCTTTAGAAAGCATTTTTGTGAAAATTTAAAGTGCAGGTTGAGAAGAAATATTGATATGTAACACCACAGGGAACCACAAAAATACTTCAGTCCTTTAACTCCATAATCATTTTCAAATAATACAACCCAAATGGAAAACCACACTCTTGCATAAATGCAATATTTCCTCTCCCTCCTCCCAGCAAATTCATGGATCCAAACTGATAATCTGGAGTCACAGTCATTTAAAAATAAGTGTATGGAGTCCCCGTTGTGGCTCGGTGGTTAACGAACCTGACTGGTATCAATGAGGTTGTGGGTTTGATCCCTGGCTTTGCTCAGTGGGTTAAGGATCTCGCGTTGCCATAAGCTGTGGTGAAGGCTGGCAGCTATAGCTCCGATTTGACCACGAGCCTGGGAACCTCTCTATGCCATGGTGTGGCCCCAAAAGACAAAAGACAAAAAATAAATAAATAAAAGTAAATGTATGAGGAACTGTCCTTTTGAGTCCCCTACAGTACTAGGATACATGGATCTCTGTGTTTGTTTATAGGTCAAAGATTCGTTCTAGGAAGCAATCAAAAACTGTTCTAACTTTGAAATTTTCAAAATGCAAAAGAAATCCAAGAAAGGAAAGTTGTTTGATGATTCCATCGCCTTTTTCTAACACTGATTTCCAAAGAAAAAATGCTAAAATGTATTGTTTTCAAAAGTCCAGATTAGGCGTTCCTGTCGTGGTGCAGTGGTTAACGAATCTGACCAGGAACCATGAGGTTGTGGGTTTGATCCCTGGCCTTGCTCAGTGGGTTAAGGACCCGGCATTGCTGTGAGCTGTGGTGTAGGTAACAGATGCCGCTTGGATCCCGCGTTTCTGTGGCTACATCTCCAATTAGACCCCTAGCCTGGGAACCTCCATGTGCCAAGGGAGTGGCCCTAGAAAAGGCTGAAAAACAAAAAACAAAACAAAACAAAAAAAAGTCCAGATTAAAGGATCATCCTTAACAGCTGTATCTTCTAGACATTAAGCAGTATCTGTTGAAGGAATTAAACAGAATATATGTTTTTGAAACAGGTGTCATAATGGGGAAAAAGCTTTTGATCAAGTAACCCTACTTTTAGTCTATTATTTGAAAAGGAATTTTCCAACTGAAACCTCGTGGATTGT
This sequence comes from Phacochoerus africanus, assembly GCF_016906955.1. Classification (NCBI taxonomy): domain Eukaryota; kingdom Metazoa; phylum Chordata; class Mammalia; order Artiodactyla; family Suidae; genus Phacochoerus; species Phacochoerus africanus. The sequence goes on from NC_062544.1 coordinate 260,088,433, forward strand.
GCTCAATGGACTATATACGGATAATTTGTCACTCAGTCTTATATCAGCCATGTTCTTTTCATTCTTAAGTTCAGTACCAAAGTAAGAAAGAAAATATTCTATTTTTAAAAATATGGAGATATTTGTCTGGGGTAGAATCTCTTTTTTCAAGCTGCCTGAGAAGGAAAAACTGCATTATACCGACACTAACTTTAGTCAAGTTTTTTTTTAGTGATTTAATTTTTTAAAATCATCATGCACAGCAATCTTTTTCAGACAATGTCACACACTTAATCTTAGCAAAAAAACAACATTACTGGATAGAAGGAATACATAAAGAGAATTTAATTATTCTTTTACTGTCCATGAATTAATAATAGAAGCATTATTTTTCTCATTGCATTTCTAATGAAGAAAGGCTGACAAGTCTTTCTGAACACAAATTCCAGTAATGCAGACCCACGATGAGACTGAAAAATTTTAAATATTTCCTACACTTAAGAACTGCTCTTTCAAAAAACTACCACTATTGAAGGAATTCAATATGGTCATGAATGTGCATATCTAGCATTTAAGGAAAAAGTAAAATATCCAGCTCATCAAAGAAATCATCTGAAATTTTGTGTTGTTCTACTATGCAGTGTTAATTCTCTTCTTGCTGCAGTGAACATGCGGCTACTCAGAGTTCTGTTGGAAAACACAATTTATTAACCAAAACTTATCTACTCCACTCTTCCGCCCACCATGTTCATAACAATATAGTACAATATTTAATAACAGTCCTGAAATGAAAGGGAAATTCTGAATTACTTTCTGAAACATCAAGAGATTAATTCACTCCTAGATTATCTGCCTTACTTAGATGAACTCTCAGTTGGCTAAAACATTTGAGGAAACAGAATCCAAATCTTAATCATTCTAATAAAATTCACCCTGTATGTAGCTGAGGAAAAAAATGTGAGGAAAATTCACAGAGGTATAGAAAAGATGCCTAAAATCAGGTGGGACAATTACAACAGAAATTTCAGTGGGTCACCCAAGCCTGTGCATAGTATTTATTCATTTAGGTAATTATAAATTGTTTAATTTGTGAGAATTAGGAGACTTCAAAGCTAAAACTGGAGATAGAAAGGATTTAGAGGAAGGGTCTGATGTCATCATTTTACAGATGAGAAAACCAAAGCCCAGAGCTTCAGTAATCAGGCTGGAACCAATGTCTAAGTCTGCTTGCCCATAACAGAACATAAAGAGAACATACAAAATGTAGGCTAAGGTTAGGGAGTGGGGGCAGCCCACCTAGAGTGAGGCAGGGACGGAGGCTACCAGCTTTTAAAGAAGTGGTTACAATGAGTCAAGCATAATTCTAGACATTGTTAGGTGTCTATTGCATTTGATCTCACAGCACCCCTATGAGGAAAGTACCATGCTTGGTTCAGCGATTAAGGAGATGAAGCTCAGAGAGGTCAATCTGACCCCAAGGTCTATGCATTTCCATTATACTTGCCCCAGAGGCAGCCTGAGCCTATTTCTCTGGTCGCTGGTTGACTTCTGAATGGCCTGTTAGTTCACATACCCATTCAGCAAATGGATACCAAGCCTTTGCTTTGTGCCAAAACCCCTCCTGGGAACTGGGCGTGCATTGACGTACAAATGAGGTTTGATCCCTGCCCTCAGGGATCCAGTGAACACAGGGAACCATCTGTACTATTTTCTCACCCAGGTGTCTCTTTCACTCTTTCAGGCCTGGCTATCCCCACCTCAAACCATTCTTTGGAAGCTCTAATAATGATCAGACTCCAGTAAAACCATTTGAAAGCTTAATATTAGCCTTTCTTATTCTACTTATCCCCTGAAAGAATATCAGTGAAAATACGTTCAATAATAGTTGCCAAACACATTTTATCCCCAGTGGCTTTCTATAGTATGGTACCACCAAAGTTCAAAATTGCTTCAGGATTAAACACATTCTTAAAATTTTACATTTTCAACCATTTGTTAATTCAGATACACTGGAATCCAGGTATAGTGCAATACTGTTTAAAAGTTGAGTTTATTTTTAGACTCTATTCAATAGAGATCAATTGGGAAAAGAAGTGATCATAAAGCATAGACCATGGGAATTGTGTTATACTGAAGTGACAGTATAATGCCTGAAACACCGATTCTGAAAATGAAAACCATTCTTTTATTGTCTGTAGTATATATTCTGTGAGTAACATAAGAGAGTACTCAAAAGAATGAATAGGTTTGCTATATGGTTTTGTCCAGGCATTTAATGAATATCCGCTGTCAAATCCACATACATAACTTGGTTTTGTGTTTGAAAACAGTACTAATCATTCTATCACCAATCAGGCATGTATACGTGCAACCCAGATAAGAATAATGCATGTCAGAGAGGTCTGGCCACACGGCCTAGATGAGATTGGCCCTTGATTTGCAGCCACAGCTGCTAATGGCCAAGCATACAACTATTTTCAACCACTCCACTTAGATGCACATTCTTCTCTGTTCTGGTGCTTTAAAAAGCACTGAGATACTTGCCTGCCTCCACCGTGCCCTGGCAGGCCATCATTCTGCAGACCGATTTTAATTTGAGCCTGGCATGTCATCACACGTTTGTTGGAGCATTAATCTTCAGAAACGTGATGACTGTGTTCCTGAAACACACATGCGGGATGTCATGCAAAAGAGTATAGAACACTTTGAAGAGTTAACACTGTGTCCAGCATGATAAATCCTTTGATGAGGTGCACCTTCACATAGCAGAGATTCTCCTCAGTATCAGTGATGAAAAGTGCCACCCATCAATGCTCTGTCTCATGACAGGCTGACAAGAAAGCACAGTGATATCTGAAATTCACAAAACCCCTAAAAAAAAAAAAAAACTCGCCTTGGAGAAAGTTGGCATAGGTGAGGGAAAGTTCCTGACTCTTCAGTGCTTTCATGGGAGCTGAGCCAGGTCAAGCATTTCATCCGTAACGCCTTCCCTGATCCACAAAGAAGAGTTGATTCTTTCTTCCTCGTAGCCCCTAAATATGCCCCTATCATTGCACAAATTTATGTTCTTCTCCTTTACTAGATTCTTAGCTCTCTGAAGGAAAGATCGATTTCTCTGAATCTTTATCATGTTGCATAGTGTCTGGCATAACATTTATGTTGATTGAACATGCATGGAAAGATGGATGGATGGATGGATGGAGAATAGGAAATAAAACTCAACCCTAGTTGAACCTTGGCTGGCTCTAGGCCTGCTGAACTAGAGCCAGCATACCCACTGCTTCTATAGTTAAGTCACCTTGGAGAGTGGAATGGATGGAAGTAATGTCTGAGTGACAGTCACCTGATATTTATCTACAGAGAAGAGAAGAAGCATCCTCCATTTTAACCAAGGTTCTTGGGGATAAGCTCCCCTCCCAATTTGAGGAGAAAAGGGATCCTTTTAGGATCCTGGAAAGAAGGCAGACAAGAATGGTCCAGAAAAGAAGAAGAGGAACTTTGAAATTTAACACACTTGGGGACCAACCAGAATATAGCCATCTACTAAATAGTTAGGTAATTTTAAGGCAGTTGTTTTGTTTCACTGAACCCCTGGTTGTTCATGTATAAACTGAAAATCATAATATTACCCTTGTGGGATGGATATAATATTTCAGAAGAAAATATGTAAAGTGTGTGGTACAGAGAGACAATAAATATTTTTATTTCCAATCATTATGCTTATATTTATTTTTTTTTAGTTATGTAACAAAGTCCTTATGTTAATATCATTGAAAGTATTCTCTTGGTTAATTGAGATTTATCTATAGGAAAATAATTATGCTTAAAAGAGATAATTATTTCTTTAGCACCTAATATCAGGCACAGTACTGTCGGAAGAGGGCCTATATATCTTTGTAATTGTCAGACAAAGTAAGATGGCCCCAAAGAGGTCCATACCTAGAGGACCGAGCCATACAGAATTTAAATAAGAAGGCTAGATTTGAGAGGTAAGGGACTAGGCATTTAATGAATACCTATTTACCTACTTACCTACATAAATACAGCAGAAAGAGCTCATGGCTGCAACAGGTTTAAAGAATAATATTCTGGTATTTTGCTGATATTCATCTTCTGCAATTATAGAAGAACAAATGTGGACTTGGAATGTCTCTGAGTTAATTACCTCCTCATGAGTCCTAGCACTAGGTCCTTAAGATGTCAATCTTTTCTTTCTTCAGAACAAGTAAAATTAGCCTCAAGAATAAACAAGTGACCTAAGAGAAGCATGACTGATGAGTCACTCTGAATATTGCTGAACAATACACAGGCTGTTATAGCTGCAGGACCCCATGTCCCAAGCTGGACTATTGGACTTTGTGGTGCTCCCTCCTTCCTGCCTTGCCTTCAAATGACCCTCAGACCAGGATATGGCAGATGTATCAGAGAGATTCCTGACTGTCCTTGTCATAAGACACTCCTCCCAAGCCTACTCACCCTCACTCCTCTGAACTGGCCTGTTCTCCACAATCACCTTATCATCTCCACGTTCCAATCTGTTTTCATTATTTTTCGAGAACCCTAATATCAGTCAGATGTTAGCAGATTTGATGATTTAAATACTATAAAATTAAGCCTAGGTGACAGAATATACTTGTATGATTTAAGCAGTCTATTCAATTTATATAAACACTTAATTACCCGAATAAAACTGTACTGCTTGGATCCGAGGGTCTTCTTCAATTCACCTATTTCCTGGTCCATAAGAAGAGCAGGGACAAGCAACTTATTTCCCTATTGCAGACACTTGTTAAGGTGAGTTAAAAATAAGTGGACTTGGAGTTCCCATCGTGGTGCAGTGGTTAACAAATCCGACTAGGAACCATGAGGTTGCGGGTTCGATCCCTGCCCTTGCTCAGTGGGTTAACGATCTGGCGTTGCCGTGAGCTGTGGTGTAGGTTGCAGACGCGGCTCGGATCCCGTGTTGCTGTGGCTCTGGCGTAGGCCGGCAGCTACAGCTCCGATTCAACCCCTAGCCTGGGAACCTCCATATGCCATGGGAGGGGCCCAAGAAATGGCAACAAAAATTACAGCTATGGAAGAAAAAGTCCAGAATCTACTGGAAAGATCTTCTACAACTAAAGTTATAAAGAAGGGATCACAGAGAGATGGTTAAGAAGGGCAGGTCTATGGTATAGGCAAGACCCATACCCCAAGTGGGTGAACCACAAAAGGGTGAATAATCACAATTGCAGAGGTTCTCCCCAAAGAGCAAATGGTCTGAGACCCACATCAAGCTCCCCAGGCTGGGGAGCTTACACCAGGAAGATGAGCCCTTAAAATGTTTGGTTTTGAAAGCCAGCAGGGCTTACTTTGGGAAGAACCAGAGGGCGGGGGAAAATAGAGATTCCACTCTTAAAATGTGCACACAAAATCTCACACACTCTGGGGCCCAGAGAAGAAGCAATAATTTGAAAGGAACCTGAGTCAGATCTACCAGCTGATCTTGCAGAATCTCCTGGAGAGGTAGGAGGTCACTGGTGCTCACCTTGGGGATGTGGACACTGGTGGAAACCATTTTTGGGAACTTGTTCTACCACATGGACACTGGTGCTGGCAAGTAAAATTTTGATTTTGTTTTTCAAAATTTTATTGTAGTTTATTTACAATGTTGTGTTAATTTCTGCTATACAAAGTGACTCAGTTTTACATAAATATATATTCTTTTTTCATATTTTTTCCAGTACGGTTTGTCACAGAATATCGAGTATATTTCCCTTTGCTATACAGTAAGACATGTTGTTCATCCATGCTATAGATAATAGTTTGCCTCTGCTAATCCCAGACTCCCCATCCATCCCAACAACCTCCCCATGGCAATCATAAGTCTGTTCTCTATGTCTGTGAGTTGGTTTTTGGCTTCTCAGTTATGTTGGTTTGTGTCATATTTTAAATTCCACATACAAGCAATATCATATGGTATTTGCCTTTCTCTTTCTGACTTACTTTGCTTAGCATGATAATCTCTAGGTCTATCTATATTGCTGCAAATGGCATTATTTTGTTCTTTTTGATGGCTATGTAATAAATTTTATTGTGTGTATATATATATATATATATATACACATATATATATATATATATATATAGCTGAACCAATTACATTCTCACCAACAGTATAAGAGGGTTCCATTTTACCCACACCCTCCCCAGCATTTGTTATGTGTAGACTTTTTAATGATGGCCATTCTGACAGGTGTGAGGTGATACCTCATTGTAGTTTTGATTGGCATTTACCTAATAATTATCAATGTTGAGCATCTTTTCTATTGGCTATCTGTATGTTTTCTTTGGAGAAATGTCAACTTAATTCCTCTGCCTATTTTTTGATTGGTATTTTTTGTTGTGGTTGTTGTCAAGTTGTATGAGCTGTTTGTATATTTTGGAAATTAAGTCCTTATTGGTTGCATCATTTGCAAATATTTTTTCCCAGTCCCATAAGTTGTCTTTTCATTTTATTTATGGTTTCCTTTGCTGTACAAAAGCTTACAAGTTTGATTAGGTTCCATTTGTTTATTTTTGCTTTTATTTCTATTGCCTAGGCAAGCACCATTTTAGAATCCTCCCTCTAGGTTATTAGCCTCAGGACAAAGCCCTGACCCTTCCCAACAGCAAATGGGAAATAGTACTGGGATACCTTAGGCTAAACAACTAACTAGGCAGGGATATAGCCCTACCAACTAACAGACAGTCTGCCTAAAGACCCTTTGAGTCCCCTAGACATGGCCCTGCTTGCCAGAGGCCCAAGGACCTGGCCCCACACACCAGTGGGCAGACACTAGTCCCAGAATCCCTTGAGCCCTCACCATGCCCTCAGCAAGCCTGATTTAGCCTCAGGACCAACCTCACCTATCAGAGTGTACACCAGCCTCAGCATAACCTGGCTCCCACAGCCAGCTGTGTCAGGAATTCCCCCCAAACCACCAGAGATCCAATGCCAACTCTGGGATTTGTGGGCCCTGCAGTGAAAACCCAGGACACAACTCTCCCAGCCAATGGGTCATAAGTAACATCAGGACCTGACATCACCCACGAGTGAGTAGGCACCAGCTTCAGGGATATTCTGGACCCCAAGTCAACCTACCGCTGGGCAGCATTAGCTCCAGGGTCCTCTGGGGTTCTGCAGCCACGTGCCTCATGGACAACCTCACCAACCAGTGGTCAATAGCCTGCACACAAGGTAGGGTCTGGCAACCAACAAGATAGGGGACCAGCCACACCTACCTGATCATCCACTGTAGTTAGCCCACCACAATAGAAGGACCCAAGCAGCCCACATAAATAACATAATATTACTAGGGGATTTTAATACCCTACTTACATCAATGGTCAGATCATCCAGACAGAAAAGTCAGTAATGAAACACTGGCCGTAAATGACACATTAAGTCAGATGAACTTAATAGGTGTATTCCTTCCCCAAACAACAGAATACACATTCTTTTCAAGTGCACATGGGACATCCTCTGGGGTAGATCACAAGCTAGGCCACCAAACAAGCCTCAGTACATTTAAGCAAGTTGAAATCACATCTAGGATCTTTTCTGTCAACAACACTATGAGCCTGGAATTTAAATACAAGAAAAAAAAATCTTCAAAAAACACAATATGCTACTAAAAATCGATGGATTATTGAAGAAATAAAAAAATATCTAGAGACAAATGAAAACAAAAACACAGTTATCCAAAATCTATGTGAACACCAAAAGCAGTTCTAAGAGGGAAGTTTATAGGGATATAAACTTACCTCAGGAAACAAGAAAAATCTCAAATAAATAACCTAATTTTATACCTAAAGGAATTATAAAAAAAAGTACAAACAAAACCAAAAGTTAATAGAAGGATAGAAATCATAAAGATCAGAGTAGAAAGAAATGAAATAGAAACTAAAGCAAACAGTAGGAAAGATCAATAAAACTAAAGGTAGTCCTTTGAAAAAAGTACACAAAATTGATGTCTTTAGCCAGACTCATCAAGACAAAAAGACAGAGGGCCCAAATCAATAAAATCGGAAATGAAAAGGCAAAAGTTAAAACTGACTCTAGGGAAATACAACAGATCACAAGAGACTACTACAAACAACTATACGCCAATAAAATGAACAACCTAGAAGAGACAGACACATTCTTAGAAAGGTACAGCCTTCCAAGACTGAATCTGGAAGAAATATAAACTATGAGCTGACTAAGTACCAGTAATAAAATTGAATCAGTAATTTTAATACTCCCAACCAAGAGAAGTCCAGGATGAGATGGCTCTACTGGTGAATTCTACCAAACATTTAGAAAAGAATTAACACCTATTCTTTTGAAACTATTCCAAAAAATGGCGGAGGAAAGAAAACTTCCACATTCATTCCATGAAGCCAGACTTCCCCCATAACAAAACCAGACAAAGATAACACATGCAAAAAGAAAATTATAGGACAATGCCACTGATGAACAAAGATTCAAAAATCTTCAACAAAAGATATTAGGGAACTGAATCTAACAATACATTAAAAGGATCATACACCATAATCAAGTGGGGATTTATCCAAGGAATGCAAGGATTTTTCAATATCCACAAATCAATCAATATAACATACTATATTGACAAATTGAAGAATAAAAAAATAAATCATCTCAATAGATGCAGAAAAAGATTTTGACAAAACTCAACACCCATTTATGATAAAAACTCCAGAAAGTAGGCATAAAGGGAACATAACTTAACACAATAAAGGCCATATATGATAAACCCACAGCTAACATCATACTCAATGGCTGAAACCCTTTCTTCTAACATCAGGCACAAGACAAGGATGCCCTTTTTTTTTTTGTCTTTTTTTTTTGCTATTTCTTGGGCCGCTCCCATGGCATATGGAGATTCCCAGGCTAGGGGGTCTAATCAGAGCCCTAGCCACCAGCCTACACCAGAGCCACAGCAACACGGGATCCGAGCCGCGTCTGCAACCTGCACCACAGCTCACGGCAACGCCGGATCGTTAACCCACTGAGCAAGGGCAGGGACCGAACCCGCAACCTCATGGTTCCTAGTCGGATTCGTTAACCATCCTGCCACGACGGGAACTCCAAGGATGCCCATTCTTACCGCTTTTATTCAATACAGTATTGGAAGTCCTGGCACAGTAATCAGAGAAGAAAAAGAAATACAAGGAATTCAAATTGGAAAGGAATAAGTAAAACTATCCCTGTTTGCAGATGACATGATACTATACATAGAAAATCCTAAAGACACCACCAAAAAACTACCAGAGCTTACCAATGAATTTGATAAAGTGGCAGAATTCAAAATTAATATCAGATGTCCATCAATCGAAAAATGAATAAAGAAGTTATATATATATATATACACACACACTATGGAATACCACTCAGCCATATAAAGAAAGGAAATTTTGCCATTTGCAACAACATGGATGGCCATAGAGGGGATTTGTGCTTAGTGAAATAAGTCAGAGAAAGACAAATAATGTATGTTATCACTTACATGGGAAATCTAAAAAATAAAACAAACCATGGAATATAATAAAAAGAGACATAGAGATATAGACAACAAACTAGAGGTTACCAGTGGGTAGAGGAAAGTGGGGAGCAAGATAGAGGTTGGGGATTAAGAAGTACAAACTACTATGTATAACATAAATAAGCTACAAGAAAGACAAAAAAAAAAAAAAAAACGGAGTTCCCGTCGTGGCGCAGTGGTTAACGAATCCGACTAGGAACCATGAGGTTGCGGGTTCGGTCCCTGCCCTCGCTCAGTGGGTTAACGATCCGGCGTTGCCCTGAGCTGTGGTGTAGATTGCAGACGCGGCTTGGATCCCGCGTTGCTGTGGCTCTGGTGTAGGCCAGTGGCTATGGCTCCGATTCGACCCCTAGCCTGGGAACCTCCATGTGCCGCGGGAGCAGCCCAAAGAAATAGCACAAAGACAAAAAAAAAAAAAAAAAGCTACAAGAATATTTTGTACAGCACTGGTAATACAGCCAGTATTTTATAACTTAAAATGGAGTATAATCTATAAAATTTTGAATGACTATTTGCACATCTGAAACCATAATATTCTAAATCAACTATATACTTCAATAAAAAAACAAATAAAAACTACCTGAACATCTTGAACTCCAGAGAGAAACAATATTAGAGAATAAAATCATGAAGATAAGGTGTGTTAACTCATGAGGAAAATATCTTTGTGAAGGGATTATATCAAACTTAATTCTTAATGAATTGAATTAAGTCATCCTGAAGTGACAATCCTTAAACTAAATTATGAAATGAGTTGTGTCAAATCTTTGGTTGTATATTTTTAAGTTTTATTAAAGTATAGTTGATTTACAAGTGTGTGATAATTTCTGCTGTACAACAAGTGATTCAGTTATACATGCACACACATCCATTCTCTTTCAGATTCTTTTCCCACATAGATTACCTCAGATTATTGGGTTTTTATCTGGGTGTCTACATAATATATAAAACAATGGCGTGTACTGCATGTAGTTTGATAAACACTGATTTGAATGGATTGTACAGTCCCTTCCCCAAGTGGTTTTGTACTGAATTTTGAGGATAATTAGATATTGGCTTGGATGAAACTCTGAAAAGAAATGGAAACTCATTCCTATGAAAGGACTACAACTGTAATTTTAAAGAAAAGTGGTTTGGATGATTTCCAGTCATTCTTGGGAGAAAACAAAATAGGGAATATCGTCTTAAAACACAATGGAATGGGACACGGGCTTAAAGTACAGAGGTGAAAAAGCATAACTTTCAAAAATGAATTATTTAGAAATATACAAGCAGAGGGGAAATCAGTTTTGAGAATATTCAAAGTAAAAGAACAGAAAACAAATGCTGTAATTGTTGGAGCATATTATGGCCACCTGGACAGATTAAGGATACAGAGAAGTTATCATGACAACCATTTCAGAGACTGAGTTGAGGAGGGAGAGACTTGAGCTATCCATATAGATGCTGCAAGTCTCACCACCTCAGAACAATGACAGGAAAGTTCTCAGTTCTCTGACTTGCAAGCTCAGTCTGTCCACTTACTTCATGGAAAATGCCGCTTACTTTACCCATTCATTCATTTACTCAGTCAATACCTACCATGTAGCTACTTGGCTCCTGAACCTGGGAATGTAAAAAACAAAGATGAAAATGCTTCTGCAATTTAAATTAACATGAAAAAATACTGACAAGTGCACCAATGGCATAAGGAAGCCCTGCAGGGTACATTCAATGAAGGAGACCAGAGGAAGGACACTGCAGAAGAAGGCCAGCTAGGTTGGGACCTGGGAGACAGCTCAGCAGGGACAGAGGTGTGAAGGAAGAGTGTGCTGCTCAGAAGAAAGTTCATCGCAGAAGTAGAGAGAAGTCTGGTGTACCTGGGATCTCTTAAAGATGGGGTCTGGTAAGACAGGTGACTGAAAATGTGAGCATGTGAATCTGGGAAACCAGAAACTAGTTGAGTGTGTTAAGAAAAATGGTACGTAATTGGATTTGAATTTTTGGAGGTGTACCTTCACTCCAGTGTGAAAAATATATTGGAGGATAGCAGGACTGGGCTGGTGAAACCTATTGACTTCATTTTCTTTTGGCAAGATTGCACAATTGCTAGATCAGGGAAATCCAGTAGACAAAATGTTTTTAGATTTCATCATGAAATTTGATGAGCTCTCTTGTCAACACATTCTAGAAATATGTACCAGATGATAGTACAATTAAGCAGATTAATCGCTGGAGCGCAACCTACCTTTCCAGTCTTTTCTTTCCTTGCTCCCTTACAACAGCTCTTGCTGTAGTCATTAAACTATTTGTTGATCCTGGTACACACCCTGTGTCTTCCAACTTCATTGCTTGTTCACAATGTTCTTTCTACCTGGAGTGACATCCTTAATTTCATAATTATTGAAACCCTTTCCATTGTTCAGGAGGCCACCTCCCCTGCATGTATTTTTGTACTTCCTTATGATCCTTGCTTTACTCTATCTTACATTACAGACATTTAAGCAACTATCTAATACTCCCTACCACATTTTAATGTACTCAAGGGCAATAATATTTTCATATTCCTTGGCATAATGGTAACAAAGCTTTTAACAATACCATCACCACCATCTCCAGTGTTTTTCTGCCAGACAAAATAGAAAGCTCTTTGTCTTGTTTATTTCCAAGTGGCAGTTTGATGTACTAGTTAAAGCAGTCACCCAGATCCAGTCTAGCTCCTGGCTGTAACATATATTGCTGTGTGACTTGAGGCAAATTATTTAACCTCTCTGAGCTTAAATTTTCTCTTTGGTAAACTCTTAAGGTTGTTTCAATGATTTACGAAGACTAGCATTTAAAAGGCATTTAGCACAGTGCTTAACACAAAGCAAAGAGCTAGGAACACAGGTAATCTCTGTGAAATCACTGCAAAACCCTTTACACAGATACTAGGGAGACACAAAGATGCATACGGACTTCTTTCAGGGAGCTCCCAATTTAATAGAGACCAAAATTTTTCAATACCATTGAATCCTGAATCTTGGAAAATAGCAAATAAATACTATAAACATTTCACATTCAGATGGATATTATAGGAAATACTACATAATGATTAAATCATTGTACTAACAGGGCACACTTAGAATACTTCCATGTAGGTAGTACATTAATATTTAACACAAAAAAGTTAATTACCCATACATTTTTTTAAATGATGGGAAAAAATCATCATAGGGCTATTAAAAGGAAGAAAGTAAAAATAGATGTTGAAAATTTGTATAAGTTTTTGGTATAGTAACAAATAAAACTTTTCACCTGTGAATATCCTTCTCTTTAATTAAGACATTTAGAGTTAAGGAGGAGTTCCTGTTGTGGCTCAGTTGTAGGGAATCCATAGTATCCATGAGGATGGAAGTTTTATCCCTGGCCTCACTCAGTGGGTTAAGGATCCAACCTGCTGTGTAGCTCCCAGATGTGGCTCAGATTCCAAGTTGCTGTGGCTGTGGCATAGGCTGGTGGCTGCAGCTTTGATCTGACTCTTAGCCTGGGAACTACCATATGCTATGGGGCAACCCTAAAAAAAATAAAAGAAAAAATAAATAAATAGAGTTAAGGGAAGCCACAGAATCTTGGATCTTGAGAAAATCCTTAATTGCCATCCAGCCCAGAGAGGAAAGAAAAGTCTCAGGACCCTAAGTTTTCATCTGCAGCAGGACCTGATATGCTGGTTTATTTTCTTTTCCCCACAGCTCCTCTCCATTCTTTACCATAATGCTCTCTGCCCTGGGAAGCTGACCTATGTGAACGGTGTCCACAAGCTCTCTTGTCCTCAAGCTTCTGTTTGGTTTCCACCAAAGGGAATTACCATCAGGACATGCCGGTTTCAGGGAGAGTGAGTTAAAGTATTTATGTCCCCAATTCCTGCTCTGATAAACAGTGGGTTGTCTGAGTGCCTCAGTGGAAGTCTGCAGAGCCCATCAGAGCCCAGCGCCTTTTTCTACCTCTACTTTTAGAGCTTCCCCACTTTTTTTTGCCGTTTTAGCCAGGGGTGTGGAAAAACTAGCCCCCTAAGTATTTCACTCTTTCTTGTTGATTTAATCATACCCTGTCTACATTTTTGAAAGTTGTTCCATCTTTAAACTCTCCTCAATTACTCTGCCTGAAAATGCCACCTGGAATACTGTTGGTATTCTGCCTGACTTTTGCGGTTTCTAATTTAGTTATCCCACCCAACCCCCTGCCACACACTATGCTGGGTGGAAGCATGGAGATAAAAGAAGGATTGCTTTCATGGGAATGAGTTTTACTCCTTTATTTAAAAATTATATTTTCTTAGAAATATTTTAATAGTTAAGAATTGACTGCAGTTTCAGTCTCTTTTGTGATGACATTGCAATTTCTTTGTAGGACGGTTTAGAAAAAGATTGGAATTTTTCCTAGGTGAATTGCTGATAGAACCACATCTCTTCCTTAGTTCTTGTCCTTCCTCTGATGAAAATAAAAAGAGGTTATTCTATGAGCTATTGGAGCCACGAAACAATGAGATAAACTCACAAATAAAATCCATCTTAAGAATAAACCAGAAGTCCATGAGTGCAATATTTCAACTGTAACAGCATAAAGAGAAGGCAGGCTGTAAGAAAAAAGGCCAATGGGGATGAGTTTTCTCTATTTATCTTATAATAGTTTTTCTTTCATAAAAGTAATGAAAGAATAGGTGGGGAGGAGGGGAGAATTTGGTGGGAAGATAAGACACGCATGCCTGGTGCTGAATAAAAGACGATTTGTACCTAGTAAATTGTAGAAATTGTTCAAGAACAGTTCAGCCATGTAAAAATACGACCCTGTAATACTGCCAAGGTCAATCAAACTCACAGTTATTGACTCAGAAAGAACTGGCCTTACAGGATACCATTGCTTAAAGCCTGCTAGAATTTATACCTGCAATTATCAGCGTTTGGAAGACATATTTGAATCCGGAGAAGTTAATTGTACAAGAAAAAACTCATACTTTTATTTTTCCTGGTGGATAAGACTTTAAAGAGATGCCATAAAAATCTAAAGTAGCTACCCAGTCACTTTATTGCAGCACCATTATTGTCATTATTAGGATAGCAGTTATTGCTATATGATATTTTTCTTGTTTACATATTTATTTGGTTTGGCTTTATGTCCCTAATAGAGTTTAAACCCCATAAGAACAGATACCATGCTTTTTATTCACTGCTTTTTGGATAAATTAAGTACATTTTGACTCTTTCATAAATAATAATCTGTAGAGAGTTACCCATTAAACTTCAAATCTATATACCTCCGAAAGAACAATCATGGTGTCCACGTTTGGATTAGAGTAAAGAATATGTCGAAGAGTAAGTTTATGTTTATTGCATTTATGCAAAAGAATAAAACAAGTTTTTTTTTTTTGCTAAATAGAACACTTGATATATGTGTATTATGTGTTGAAAATAACACATGGACATAAAGAAAAAATTTATGAGTCTAAAAAATTTTTTTAAATGACCAAGTTGTAACTCATTTGTTTCTTCCAGAGGAGCAGGTTTGAGGGAGGTGGAAGTTGCGTTTTTTAGAACAGTGTTTTATTTGATTTTGTCACAAGAAACAGGCATTTGTTTCACCATTTATAAAAGGAAAAAAAATAAAATCATAAGGTCAAATCCTCAAAATAGTGACTTTGGATACAACTGTTGGACCAAGTCAGAATCTGAATTCATAATGAATCATGATTTCTGTTTTTCCCTCTCCTTCTCTGTTTCTGTTACTTGGAGTAATGAAATCCCTCCTGGATTTTTGCTCCTATTCTCAACCCACTCCAATAATATATTTGGCAAGCACCTTTCTACCCATGACCATCTGCCCTGTTAAGACTTTTCTGCCTAAGAATACTGCTAGGCTAAGCCAATTCCCAGGTTGTAGTAGATGGTAAAGGGGAAAACGAACTATCCTGAGGGACAGGATTAAAAAGTTTGAAGGAAATAGGTGGAGGAAAAGCCAGAAGAGCTCTAAAGTGACTTCCACTTCCTACCTTCCCTCCACAGCAGAGCACGTACATGTCTCTGCCTAGATTCTGAGCTAGTAATACTAGAATATCAGGTATTCCCATGTCTGAGCTGGCTTTTTGCCTACTAGTCCATGAACTTTCTCATTGGGTATAACTTGAAGCCTTCTGGGATATTGCAGGTCATAAATGTGCATGATTAATAGCCTATGTTGAAACCAAAAATAATATTTCCAGAACATTCAGACTAGAGGGTGAAGCAAGATCTCAGGGGGTGACAGCAGAAATCTGTTAGGGAGCCTGACAGTGATGGCTGAAGAAAAACCAAGATCACTGGGGCAGCCTAATAAACATTTCTGGTAAGTAGAATAACAAAAGGATACACCAGACAATAGGACTGTGCTACAGATTGTGAAAGACACCTAAGAAATTTAAAAGGACACAGGCTCTGGGACAGTTTCTTAGGTAAGAGGAATTATGTAAAGCAATTGTCAAGAGAAGTTCACAACTCAGCTTCTCAGTAAAATTAACCCATTATGATGGGATTGTAAAAGCAGTGTGGCTTCTTCCCTATATATAGATCCTTACAGCTATCCACTGCCTATGGGTAAGAACATGATTTTTTATTTCCCTCTTCTGGTTTATAAACTATAATTGCCTCCCTGGGGATTGTAACCATGTGTATACAAAAACTTGCACTAAATATATTGCTAAAGTTCTGCCCAGAATAAAGGGAATAAAGAGAGCCCAGTGATGGCTTTAGGTGAGGCCATACACCCCTAAAGATCTGCTTCTTACTGTTGAAGACCACCCTACACATTTTTTCGGTCCCACCTGCAGCATGCAGAAGTTCCCGGGCCAGGGATAGAACCCATGCTATAGCAGTGATAACACTGGATCCTTAACCCACTGAGCCACCAGGGAACTCCCACCCTACATGTTTGGAACAGTGATTGCTAGTCCAGAATACTGTAGCCATTCCCCTTCTTCAGTTGTAATGTTGGCCAAAGGTGGTTCATGTTTGAAGCCCCAGCAACTGCTGTTATACAGATACAGACAGTTTTGAAGTGCAAGCTAAGTCCCAGGGGCTCAGGCAGATCCAGTCCTGATGTTTACTAACTCCTGGGCCTTGGTCCCCCAGCCCTCTTCCTCCTCGGTGACCTGCCCAAGGGAAGAGTAACTGATCTTGACGTCTTTCCCTACACCTTCCAGATTTATCATACACCCTCAATTCTCAAGAGGCAACCCTCTGTGATGTAGCCAAGGTGACATGTCATTCTAAGGGAAGTTTTTAAGTAATTTCAAGGTACCATATTTCCACCTTTCTAAATCAGGCTACTGTTTGTGAATCTATGGTGATTTTTTTTTTAATTATGAAGTATCTGTTACTTCTCTATCTAAAGAAAAGGAAAAACACAAGTTTTAATTCTGATTGGTCACTATGGGTAGAGGACCCCTGACCTGTGTAACTTCTGCTTTCAAAATTAGAAATGGTGTGGCAAGGTACAAATCACTATCTTTAGATGTCTTGAAAACCTCAGGGCTTCATGACTCTCTGCAAAGCAGAACTGTGTACTTTTGGATGTAAATGACAGAAATCTAACAGCATCTATCAAAGGTTAAAAAAAAAAAAAAAAGCATTTATTAATTCACCCAGTAGAATTCCAAGTAGGCCCAAGTGGTATTGTCAGGGCTCTCTGTATATCTCAGATATGCATGAGTCAGTTTTTCTTTAAGTATTTTTTTTTTGTCTTTTTGCCTTTTCTAGGGCCACACCCATGGCATATGGATGTTCCCAGGCTAGGGGTCTAATTGGAGCTGTAGCTGCCAGCCTATGCCAAAGCCACAGCGACATGGGATCCAAGCTGCATCTGCAACCTACACCTCATCTGCAACCTACACCACAGCTCACGGCAACACCGGATCCCTAACCCACTGAGCAAGGGCCAGAGATTGAACTTGCAACCTCATGGTTCCTTGTTGGATTTGTTAACCACTGAGCTACGAGGGGAACGCCAAGTTTTTCTCTAAGTATTAACCTAAGGTCCTCGCCATGTGGTGGAAAGATTGTCAAGCTCATATTCTTTTTTTTTTTTTTGCCTTTTAGGGCCACATTCATGGCATATAGAGATTCCAGGCTAGGGGTTGAATTGGAGCTACAGCTGCTGGCCTATACTATAGCCACAGCAACGCAGGATCTGAGCCAAGTCTGTGACTTACACAGCAGCTCACGGTAATGCCGATCCTTAACCACTGAGGGAGGCCAGGGATTGAACCCACAACTTCATGATTCCTAGTCAAATTTGTTTCTGCTGCACCACAAGGGTAACTCCAAGTTCATATTCTTAAAGGGTATGAGCTAAAAGAAAGAGCGAGCACTCTTATTCCCAGTATATTGAATTGCAGGAGTGTTTTACTTGGCTCTGCTTGGGTCACACATGCACTCTGTAAATCATTGTGAATATAGGCAGTTGGAGTTCCATGACTAGCCAAGTCTGATTGGAATCCCCTTTTGGGTGGAGGCAAGTCATGATTGGCAGTGTGGGACAGCCACAGAAACACAAGGAAAGAGGACAAATATTCCTTCAATGGCAGAAGAAAAGCTGGGTTTAGAAACATACTGGGGGAGTTCCCCACATGGCTCAGTGGAATCGAATCTGAGTAGCATCCATGAGAAATCAGGTTTGATCCGTGGTCTCATTAGTGGGTTAAGGATCCTGTGATGCCATGAGCTGTGGTATCACAGATGCAGCTCCAGATCCTTCATTGCTGTGGCTTAGGCCAGTGGCTGTAGCTCCAATTGGACTCCTAGCAGGGAACTTCCTTATGCTGTGGGTTCCACCCTAAAAACAAACAAACAAAAAGAAACAGACTGGAAAAAGGATACTGCATTGGGTCTCCTTAGGTCTGAGTGGCTGAGTTTACAAGGTTCTGCTGAGAGCCCTAGTGCATCCAGTCCTGAGCATGGCTTTATCAGGCGTTCAAGCATGCACCAAAGACTCAGTACAAACCTTTGACCTCCTGTCCACAGATTTGAACTGGGTCTTTGGGGCTAACCTGTAGACTTGTTTGATAAAATGTGCTGTCACTGATGTAAATTGGAATGTCAGTAATAGCTTTATTGACTTTGGTGCCAGAGCATGGGATCTGAAAAGTCATTTGTTCTGCAATCTTTTAGAAGGATAGGGGCCAGATAATATGATCTTCTTTCACTGTGGTTATTACTGAAAAGGGGATTGGACTTTTATTTTAGTTCCATTTTCTGCTAATACGTAGTTCTGGCCAAGGGCGGTTTACTTTACCTCTTTGGAACTTGGTTTTCTAATGTGTTAAAGGAGGTGGTTATGCTGGTTGATCTCCAACATTTTGATCTTTCAGTTCTGAATTTCTAAGGTTCTGCTGACACATGAGCTGGAAAAGATGAGATCATGGTAAGAGGTGGGCAAGTCATTGTACTAGACAATTAGAAAAGATGCCTAAAAGATCACTGAAAGACAGATGGCTATCTTTTATTTATTTTAGCTTCTCCAAAAAATATCAATTCCACATATTCTTTTTTGCTTTTGAACTTTAAAAAAAAAATCTTTCATTTATTTTAAGGAATATTTTAAAAGGACTTTTAGAAGTCCAATGAAACAACTTCAAAAATAAATTAGAAAAAGAGATTTGAGTTATAACAAGTATAAGCAATGGCTGGACCTTGTTTTGACTCTGGCTTGAATAAAATAGCTGCAAAATATCTATTTTTCACAACTGTAGGAAATTTGAATATGGCTTAACTATTAGATGGTATTAAGGAATCACCATTATTATAATTTTTTTAAATGTGATAATAATTTAGCTATATTCCAAATTGTGGGGGAAAGTGGGAAGTTGTCCTTATTTTTCAGTGATGTATAATTAAATACTTAGTGTTATACATTATGATATATGTGATTCACTTACAAATACTTGCTGTTGTTTTTCTTTTTTTTGACTGCAGCAGCAATAGCACGAGGTAGGATCTATTTCCACACTAGGGATTGAACCCAGGCCACAGCAGTGAAAGCACAAGAGTCCTAACCAAGGAACTCCACTGCAAACACTTGAGCAAAAGAAGAAAATATAAAAATCGAATGTAACAAAATATTAGCAATAATAAATCTCAAGGAAGTTTCTACGGCTATTTCATATACTATTCTCTCAGCTTTTCTGTAAGCTTGAAGTTTAAAAAAAATAGAAATAATTAATTGTCCTTTAAAGTTTCAAGCAATGCCCATCTTACATCTTTATTTAAACTACAGTTCAAGTTTTCAGTTTTCCCAGGTGAAACAGCACTTAAAACCCATTGTCAGCTAAAATATGGCTCCTGGATTTTCAACTTTAGCAATGTGAGTTATAAAGTAGCAAAGTGGCAGCTTCTTTCTTATGAAATAATGGCCTTAGAATCTTTATTGTTAAACACATCCTTATACATACACAGAAACCTGAATTCTTGTAGTAGCACCAATTGTGCAGATGAAGCTGGAAGATGTAGTGGCTGTGTATTCAGATCCTGAAGCCAGTTGCTGGGTTGAGATCTTACTTGCCTTGCCACTTATCACCTCTGTGACCTTCATTAAGTTAATTAATACCCTGTGCCTCAGTCTCCTCAGCTATAAAATGGAGGTAAATATTATCACCCATATGATGGGATGATTTGAGGATTGAGACATATTGCTCCTAACACATTTCTTGCACTTATCAAGTGTTAAAATATCAAGTGTTAATGATTATTTACATATTTTTGGTGTAGGAAAGCTGGAAGTGGTCAAGGTCAATATTCAATGAGAAAAATACTTTAGCATTTCAAGTGATGCTTTTTTTTTTTTTTTGTCTTTTTGCCTTTTCTAGAGCCACTCCTGCAGCATATGGAGATTCCCAGGCTAGGGGTCCAATTGGAGCTATAGCCGCCGGCCTACACCACAGCCACAGCAACACGGGATGCAAGCCGTGTCTGCAACCTACACCACAGCTCATAACAATGCCAGATCCTTAACCCACTGAACAAGGCCAGGGATTGAACCCGAAATCTCATGGTTTCCAGTCGATTCGTTAACCGAATCACAACGGGAACTCCGCAAGTGATGCATTTTGAGATGCATCCTGCCCTAGTGTGAACAACACTGAGATATATTTTTAAAAACAGTAAGGACAGCGTGGCACCGTGACATCTCTTCCATCTTAGCAATTTCCCCTAACAAGTGGCTTACGTTTTCTCTGTGTTAAGATAACCTGCATCTAAGAAAAAATATTTCTGAAGAATCTCCAAAAATAACTACATTTTCCCAACAAATTCAGGCTGGAAATATATTTGATAGATGCCTTGTGGTACTTGGCAGACGTATTAAAATGATGGTGTGGTTATTATTACAACATATCTTGCAATCGTTTATAACCAAATAAGCCTCCTTCATTAGCTGATGTACCCATTATAAGTACTTGTTGAAAACCAGGAACTTGCTCTCTTTGTAATATGTTAGTTTCCAATTATTTATGACCTTGTAAGATTAAATATTGTGCAAGAATATGAAAAAAATATTTTTCAATGAAACTATACCATTATCCTTTTGCTTTCTGGATATTATTATGAAAATTCAGGTCTATTCAGATTTATCCAATAAAACTTTAGAGAAACTGCCAAAGACTTAGGTTTCATTCTTTGTGGTCAGTTTTTATTTAATGACACCTGCATTTTAACCAAAGTAAATCTTTTTCATCTTAGCAAGGTAAGTAGTAGATGACTTCTCATTGGAGGATCTTCCAGAAGCCTTTGAGTCCTCTGTCATGCCAAACCCAATTCTTTGCACCTTGTGAAGAGCTGTTTACAATAATAACTTGAATGTTAACTATACAGCTTGTATATATTTTGCAATATAAACAAAAATCATTCTGTTACACACATGAAACTAAATATTATCGTTCTATTATATCTTAATAAATATAATTTGTATAATTGAAATAGTTGTATTGCTAGTATTTGCATAAAGAAATTCTTTACTGTCTTGAAGCAATTACAGGAAGCTAAGTCCTTCAAATCCTTTTGTTAAGGAGAAACCAGATAAAAGAAACTAAATGCTTTAGACTGGTGTCTGTTATCCTTCTAAATTCAACTTAAATCAGGGAAATTTGTTTCTCTCAGGGAGTGGTTGAAATCCCATTGGAAATAAGGTCACTTCAGTTCACCTCATGTCACTCTCTTTGCAAACAAGTCCTACTGCATTGTGGCACAAAAGAGAAACTGTTCAAGCAGGAAGAAGTGGACTCTCAGCTCCCCTTGGTCCCAGAGACTCTGTATCTGGTTAAGGTGGAGGTGATGGCCCTTCAACTAAGTGGCATACAGCTTTGCTAAGGGCTAAGCAGAGGTCTTGATTCCATCTTCAAAACTGTGCTCTTGAACATTTTTTAAATAAATGAAATCCAGTTAACATGCATACTGGAGCTTCCTATTTAGTAAAGTCATGTTGATACTATGATGAATACTTTAATTATCATTTCCAATTTTTGCTATCACTCTCTTCTAACCATTTTAAGTTTTCATTTTTCTTTTCTTTTTTTTTTTTCTTTTTAGGGCCACACCCAGGCTAGGGGTTGAATCAGAGCTACAGCTGCTGGCCTATGCCACAGCCACAGCAATGCCAAATTTGAGTCATATCTGTGACCTATGCCATAGCTGGTGGTAATACCAGATCCTTAACCCACTGAGGGAGGCCAGGGATTGAACCCACATCCTTGTGGACCTTAAATGGGGTTTTTAACCTGATGAGCTGCAATGGGAACTCCTTAGATTTTCATTTTTCTACTATTTCTTTTTAGTACTGAGAAAAGTACTAAATCTTAAAAGTATCTATCCAACACTGTGTGTAGAGTAGGATGACACAGGTACATGCCCAAATTATTGGGTCTTTCAAATTCTTTTTTTCAGCTCCTATGATATCATTTTGAACCATCGCTACATACAATATCCACATACTTACCCCCCAAATCTACAATATCTATGAACTTACATGCTTAGGACCAAATAATTTTTTGTCGTCATTATTAACAGATTGTGAACCTGTGCCATATCCTCAATTTCTTTGGGCTCGATTTGATCTCCCTCAATTCCAGCCCCACCTGGCTACAGCACAAGTTTGCCAACCTAATGAAAATGTGAAAAAACCCTGGCTCCAAGTCGGCTTTTACGAATGGCTCTCTGATGCCGTGAGGTGGAATTCTCCCAAGGATTTGTTTAGCCGTCCAAGAGCCCTGCAAGGAGTATGACCGCTTCTCACACTCTCCAGTGGTGAAGCAGGCAAATTTGGATACAGCAGCTGTCTGCTCCTGAAGACAGCTGGAAATAACCCTGTCTGATAGGATCAGCTCTCAGAGGCAGGGCGGTGCTGCTGTGTGTAAACAGTCTGCTATCTCTGAGACGGTGACACAAGCAGCCCCAGGCTCCACCTGCCCTCAAAATAGCAGCGGAGACACTTCACATACCAGCCTGCCCAAGCAGAAAGAGCATCACCGGCTTGTAGACCTGAAAAGCCCCTTGGAGTTCAAGTTACAACTCTTGTTTTGCAGATTGGGAAACAACCACAACAGGGAGTTCCCATTGTGGCACAGAGGAAACAAACGTGACTGGTATCCATGAGGATGTGGGTTTCATCCCTGGCCTTGCTTAGTGGGTTAAGGATCTGGTGTTGCCCTGAGCTGTGGGGTGGGCCGGCAGCTGCAGTTCCAATTCGACCCCTAGCTTGGGCACTTCCACATGCCCTGTGTGTGGCCCTAAAAAGACAGAACAAAATGACCACAACAGAAACCTGGGAGCCCAGGAGATGAGTGATATTTGTAATCGTCATATATGCACTCACGGATATGGAAGTAAGCCATTTAGGGATCCATTTTGACTTGTGCATTGTTCTGTTGTGCATAAACTTAAACAATTGTTTCTTTCCAAAGAGCTAACTCTGCAGATCAACAAAATTTCCTAAGATTTAGCCTTAGACATAAAAGTGAATATTAGATCTACTTCCCTCAAGCCAAATACACCCTCAGGATGAGCAATGTCCCCAATTATGTGGTTCCTCCATGATAGCCTTTGTCTGGGACCAGACACTGAAACTACGAAGGCAAAAAGCCCTCTGATCTATCTAATGGTGTTCTCAGTCTCATATCAGAAACAGATACATGGGCAAATAATTGAGACATTACAGCAAGGGTCATATAGGATTTATGTGAAGTGCAGTATTAGCATATGAGAAAGGAGCTGAGTAGGGGATGGGTAGAAAATCTAGGAAGGGAGCACAGAAGAACTCACACTTTAAGTTAAATCTCTATAGTGACATTGGGATTCCAGAAAAGGGAGTGAGAAAGATGTCATGAGGGTAAGGAAGGAAGTGGTGCACAGAGAAAATTGTAGGCAAGAAGGAAGAATATTTTATTTAATGTGAGTCAGGGCCTAAGAGTCACCATTTTCTCTCTCATTCGTTAGTGTTTTAAAATTAGCGAGCAAACTGTTATAAAGGTCTCCTTTGGAGCAATACTCATAAATCTTATGGTCTCCAAGTATGAAGTATTTTCCTTCATTCTTAAAGACTCTTATATCTTATTTATTGCTTTGAATTAGTGTTCTGTTTGATTGAGGTTGTCAGAAATATGACGCTGGGATGGACAAGGGGCATTGTGGGTTGGAGGTGACCAAACATCAGCTGGTGTCAATTCTTAAAACCAGGGGGACAACGGGAGGCAAGGAAATCATAAAAACAATCCAGAGCAGAAAAAAGCACTGTGATGTCAGATTAAGCGTAAATGAAGAAACAAAACACTCAAAAAATAAAATAGGAAGGACTAACACACACGTTTTCAGAATTCAAGTTTTTAGTAGTCAAAGACATCCAAATTAAGGCAATATGATGCCATTGTTTGCCTACAAATTGACCAGGCTTTAATACACAAGATACTAAAGGAAAATAGGTACTTTCCTTTATCTCTGGTGGGAGTAAAAATTAGTTAAGTTGGCATAATATCCTGGAAGACAATAATTTCTCTCTCTCTCCCTATAAATATACACACACATCCTATCCATAAATGTGTAATATATATACACACACACATACACACAGATACATACATATGTATGCACATAATGAAAATATTATATGCATATATATTTTAAATGATATTGTACTTATTATATACATATATATTTTGTCAAATTACTTTAAGATTTATAAGCCCACAGACCCTCATTTCAAGAAGATAGTATGTATGCACCTGTATTAAAACATAAAGATGTTCATAGAAGTGGGTTTTTTTTTTCTTTATTAGGGCCTTACGCATGGCGTATGGAGGTTTCCAGGCTAGGGGTCAAATTGGAGCTGTAGCTGTCACCCTGCTCCAGAGACACAGCAATGCAGGATCTGAGCTGTGTTTGCAACCTACACCACTGCTCATGGTAATGCCAGATCCTTAAGCCACTGAGCAAGGCCAGGGATTGAACCTGCATCCTCATGGATGCTAGTCAGTTTCATTAACCACTGAGCCACAATGGGAATCCCAGAGATCTTTTTTAAACACTACCACCTCACAAATGGAATAAACCTAAACACTTGGTAATAGGATATACTTATGATCTTATGACATGTCCATATAGTGGAATACTATGTGGTCATTAAATATTATATTCTTCTAGCCAGCATAAGGATTTTGATAGTAGACATACAGTACTTAATAGCAGTTTAAAAACTGTGCCTGTTATCTAATAAATGCTCATTCCATGTTAACTTATTATTCTTGTCCCATCTTAAGAGGTGGTGAGATGTTTCTATAGAGAAAATGAAAAAGTTACAAAATGGTATATAAATTGATACCAATTAAATATATATACAAGTACATATGTATTTACATATATACATATGCATGTTTATGTATATACACTTATTTGCTTATTTACTCACTTAACAAAAAGATGGAGAGTATATATTAGCTTGCTAAGCTGCCATAACAAAGTACCACAGAGTGGGCGGGTGGCTTAAACAGCAGGTGTTTATTGTCTCATGGTTCTGGAGGTGAGAGGTCCAGAATTAAAGGGTCAGCATGTTTGGTTCTTTCTGAGGGCTGTGGAGAAGAAGCCTCTCTTCTTGGCTTGCAGATGGCTGTGTTTTCCACATGTCCCCTCTCACAGTTTTCTCTCTATGAGTTATTGTGTCCAAATGTTCCCTTTTTATAAGGATACTAGTCATGTTGGATTAGGGCCACACTAATGATCTCACTTGAAGTTGATTACCTCTATAAAAGCTCTATTTCCATAGAAGGGCATGTTCCCAGGGAATAGGATTAGAATTCAATATTTGAATTGTGGGGGAGGGGACAGAGTCAACCTATAACAAAGTGTACGCATATTAGTAATTTTGAAATTATCAAATGACATTTATTTGACTCTTTTTGCTTATCTGTTATTTTTTGTTGTTGTTTTTGTTTTTTGTTTTTTGTTTTGTCTTTTAGCATTTTCTAAGGCCGTGACCACAGCAAGTGGAGGTTCCCAGGCTAGGGGTTGAATCGGAGCTACAGCCACTGGCCTATGCCAGAGACACAGCAACTAGGAATCCGAGCTAAGTCTGCAACCTACACCACAGCGCACAGCAATGCTGGATCCTTAACCTACTGAGCAAGGCCAGGGATCGAACCCTCAACCTCATTGTTCCTAGTCGGATTCGTTAACCACTGTGCCACGACGGGAACTCCTTATCTCTTATTTTCTATGCTGGACTATTACCATTAATTAAATCTTAGAACATTATTCTTTTTTTAAATTCCATGCCTCAGAAGGCCATTTAAATTTTTAAATGAAAATGCTTTTAATTCTCTGTACATCTCTGTTCATTTTTATTTTTATTTATTTTATTTTATTTTATATGTTGTCTTTTTTAGGGCCGCACCCGTGGCATATGGAGGTTCCCAGCCTAGGGGTCCAATTGGAGCTGTAGCTGCTGACCTACCCTACAGCTACACTACAGCTCATGACAATGCTGGCTCCTTAATCCACTGAGTGAGGCCAGGAATCGAACTCACAACCTCATGGTTCCTAGTCGGATTCGTTAACCACTGAGCCACGACAGGAACTCCTATTTTATTTCATTTCATTTCATTTCATTTCATTTTAATTTATTTTATTTTATTTTATTATCTTTCTAGGCCTGTACCTGTGGCATATTGAGGTTCCCAGGCTAGGGGTCTAATTGGAGCTGTAGCCGCTGGCCTACCCCATAGCCATAGCAACTCGGGATCTAAGCTGTGTCTGTGACCTACACTACAGCTCATGGCAACACTGGATCCTTAACCCATTGAACTAGGCCAGGGATCGAACCTGCATTCTCACGGTTACTAGTCTGATTCGTTTCTGCTGAGCCACAGGGGTACCTCCTTTATTCATTTTTAGTATCACCTTCATTTTGACTGCTTGAGATTAAATACAGGCTTCTAAAGAAGCACAGGAGACATTTGGAGACTGAAACTGGATATTCAAATTATGTGTGCTGTATATATTGTACGTGCTATGGAGTTCAATGTTATGATTTTCATTTGGAGTTTCTATTTCATTTAAGTTCTTGAACTGCACTGAATTAGGGTAAAGTAGAATTATCATGTGGCTTTAAAGTATTGTCATTTTGGAAGGATACTTACTTGTCAGTTTCAGACCTTATCAAATCTAAAGCCAGTAGTGCATATTTTCCCTGAATGGTGTGCATTATTATTAAGTGGAAATCCTGTGTTGAAAATGTTACAGCAGAGGTAAAACATGTTTTATACAATAGATAGGCTTCTGAGTAATAAATCACTGCTGTAGAAATAAGATTGTACTCAAATGCAACAGGATAACTTTCCTTTTATAAAATAAATTTGTATAACCAAAAAAGTCATAATTAATCTATATATATGTGTAAACTTTAATGCTGAATTGGACTTTTTTGAAGCCAAGGCGGTGCCTTGCTCACAAACATAAAATTGCTGGACTTAGAAAGTGCTACACAAAGATGAAAAGTTTATGTGGGAAGAGCTTACATTCAAATCTTTTGTTTGAAAGTGCTCGTTATTTGACTTCAAGTTTCACTATTCATTTTTGGGTGGGGTGTTCTATAAAATCAATTCATTGTCCATAGTTAATATATATTATCTATATCTTATGTTAGAGTGACTTGTATGGCTAATTCTGGACCAGCCTTTATTACCAATCCAGTTTCATGAAATATATCAGACACACACACACAAATCAGGATCTTTGCTAATATTCTTGGCCATGCTATAGAATTGTGAAAATAAATTCCTGACGAAGGCTAATACCTTGGAGAGTGGGAAATTGTTACTCATTATGTTAAGTAATGTCTTATATCAGCATGTAAATAACTTTAGTGATTGCTTGGAAAGAAAACTACTCCAAAGAGAAAGTTAATGTATCTGATTTGTTTATTCATTCATCTAATTTAGAGCTGAAAGATTTTTGGACTGATACTATATATGAAAATGTGTCACTGAAATTTATTAGTGCTCAGAGCAAGGGACCTTACCCATAAATATAGATTTAAATAGTTGCATGCTTGGTTATCTCTGATAAGTTATACCAGATAAGATATTTAATATATAATTCTCCATTGCATGTTAGAAGAGATTCTATCCGGCTCTCCGTTTCTATCAGTTTGCTGCTTGGATGGGAAATTAGAAGTTAATTTTGTCTTTGTCCTTTTCTCTTTTTCTTATCAGCAGTGCCTGGGAGGCATGGTGAAGTATGCTGAAAGTGACCTTCAGTTTACTCATATCATCCTGACACAAGTGAGCCAGGCTCCACACTTGTAATTTTCATTATTAGCCAGGAGAAGAGGAGCTTCTCGCAGTAGGAAATACACAGCCTCCAAAAATACATAGGTATTTTATATATCTCATGTGTGATTGCTTAAAGAAGGCTGCAGGGGCAGAGAATCAATAGAGAAGGTGATGTGTGAAGGAGAGAAAATTATAGCTGAAAGTGCCAACCCTGCAGAGGGTGAAGTGATTTACCCAAGGTTAGTAGCAGAACTTCTCTTTAGGGACACAGTCCAAACTAGAACCCAGGGGTCCTGGCTTTCAATGCCAAATGCCTTCCCTGATTCCCTCTTGCCTGAGTCCATGAAAAAGTAAATGAGCTTTTTTTTTCCCCCCTCCCAAACTGGTCAAGATAACAGGTTTAGGCTCTACATATCTACATGTCAGCATGTCATGTTATTTCTTTACCTCTGCCCTATTCATATTTTTGTCTCTCTCAACTGAAATCAGAAGGCACGGCTTATAAGGACAGAGAGTGACTCCATGTCAACTTTCCCCCTGTAAATTATTTTTATGAGCATACCAACCAAGGGCATCTCTGAAACACATGATTGCTTTTGGCATCTAACCAACCCTTCTCTTTGTCCCCCTCGTTTTATGGGTAGAAAAGACTTTTTCTGGTCATTCTTCTCAGACGGGGTCCTTGAAACTTCTGTAATGTATAATGTTAATACATCAACGAGCAAAGAAAGAAAAGAAAAAAAAGTAGCCTGATGAAAGTAGGCATCTGGGAGTTCAGGCTCCTGAAATCCACTTCCATTTCTTAGGTATATGGAACATGTGACTTCAGGCTATTTCTGCAACACTTTTCACTCCTTGGTTAAAAAGCTGATTTTAGAAGAAGGACTTGGTTAAGAGTTGCTACGTTAAAAACATTAGACCTACAAGTCTCCTGCATTATGACTGAATAGATAGGTAGGGCTGCTGATGACTTCGTTGAGTGTCTGATGAAAGGTACTATGTAAAGATCTTAACTGGGATTTACTGAGTAACCACCATGGGTTCTGTAAACACAGCGCATGACATCTGAATTCAGCAAAGGACAGAGTTGCAGTCTGTGCCCTTGGGAGCCTTCTTTATAAACATGCCAGAGTGGAGATAGTGACCTCATGCTTCCCAGCGAACGTCTTCTTTGGGTTGTCCTGAAGTCACCTCAAATGCAACACATCCAAAATAGAACACCATCCTTCTCACACATCCGTGGCATCACATCATTTCTTCATTTGCTAGGACTACAACTCATGTTTTCACGCTAGTGGGTGTTCTGTCACCTATACCTTCCATTTCTCTCCTGAAATCACTACCTGAGTGTGGGCTGGCATCACTCCTTGCTCTGGCTTTTGTAATGATTGCTTCACAGATGGTCTCTGTCAATGCAGATTCTCACTCATCAGCCCATTTTCTGTGTTGTTAAAGGGATAACTTCCTGAAACATACTCCTATCTTAACCACCTGCCCCTAAATCTTTAGTGGCTCCTCACTGCCTGCAGAATACATTTGGAAATTCTCAGCCTTGGAGGCAAAACCCTTCCATAAGAGGGGCCCAGCTGCCTGTATCAGGCTCAGCTGGGACTAGATCATTAATGAAATAAGTCAGTTTCCTCCAAATATACTCTATGTTCTTCAGCCTCTAAGTCTCTGTTTGTACAATTTCCCCTAATAGGATGCTCTTCTCAATTGAACCACCTTTTAGGATCCTACAAAACTTTTGTATCCTTCTCAGGGATACAGAGTATGTGCTAACATTTGGGTTGCATTGGGCCACCCCAAAATGGAACTGGAGCAGGTACCCTTCATTCACAGAGACAATCAAATCATAAAACATGTAAAGATTGGAGGCTGGATATCAACAGGCAAGACTGCCCTACAATGTGACACACTCTCAAGACAGACTCAGGTTGTAAGCATGACCCATGTATCAGTTGTTTTACTGCAAAAAACCATCAACATACATATTATTGCAACCAGGGGTAAGAATTCAGGGAGATAAGAGGGAAAACGGAGATAATGAATTAAGACTTCAGTGACTGGGGTTCCCATTGTGGCTCAGCAGTAATGAACTTGACAGTAACCATGACAATGCGGCCTTGCTCAGTGCATTAAAAATCTGGCACTACTGTGAGCTGTGGTGTAGGTCAAAGACACAGCTCGGATCCTGTGTTGCTGTAGGCCAGCAGCTGCAGCTCTGATTCAGCACCTGGCCTGGGACCTTCCATATACCATGGGTGCAGGCCTAAAAAAAAAAAAAAAAAAAATTGTCTTCAGTGGTGATATTTGTTTTGCAATTAAGGGAGGAGAGGTGCTTAATAATAATAGTTTTGTTTTAGTACTCAAAACTCGATTCAATTTAGAGAGTAAATTGAACTTTCTTCTTTCTTATACTTCATGTCTTTTCATCCAAAATGTATTCATCAAAATACATTTTAAGGGATGGGTGGGAAATGCCAGTTACACAAGAAAATCTATCCTCTGCCCAACTGAAGAAATTATTCAAACAGAGTGCATTCTTTCACAAGCACTGCTTCCTAAAGCTGCCAGGGTCAGTAAAGTCTTAGGTTATTGGTTATGTAATCCCCAGTTCCTCAAACTGCAGTTTTGATTTGAACACACAGTTTCAATTGGTTTCTTCAGTTTTTGCTTCTAGATAGATCTCATTTTTAGAATCAAGAGAGGCTCGGATAATCACAGCATTTTCAAGCCACTCCTGATTTTACAAATATCACATCTGACTTCTGAGAGGTAACTTTACCACAACCAAGCTCCAAGCCCAGTGCTCTTTCCATAAAATCACTTGTAGTTTGAATTGTGTTTTTCAAAAAGATATGCTGAAGTCCTGACCCCTGGAGTCTGCGAATGTGACCTTGTTTGGAAATAGTTTTTGCAGATGTGATTAAGATGTAAATTAAGGTGAGGTCATGTTGGAGGAAGCAGGCCTTTAATCCAATATGACTGGATCCTTATAAGAGGAGAAGAGATGTGGAGATGAGACGGACATGTTGGGAGAATACCACATGACCAAAAAGGCACCCCAGGAAACCCCAAGGCTGGCAGCCCCCACTAGAAGTTAGAAAGAGGTAAGGAAGGATTCCACCCCAGTATCAGAGGAAGCATGGCCCTCTTGACAACTTGACTTTGGACTTCTGGCTTCCAGAACTGTGAGAGCATAGGTTTCTATTGTTTTAAACCTCCTGGCTTATTGTACTTTGTCACACCAGACCCTAGAAATGAATGCATAGCTCTCCCCCTTCTGATGGCTCCTTTTAATTTTTATTATGTTCTCTGGGGAATCTCAAAACAAATTGACTTAGGTGGCATCTGAGTGCCAGACACTGCCTTGAAGTTGGTGAAATCATCAAAGCCCTGCCCCAGGTGCTGGACCTGATGTTCATCTCTTTGGACCTTTGGGGCCATTTTTAACCACCGTGTCACATCATCTTATGTCTGCCCCCATGTTCAGTCAATTGAGACTTTCAATGTTGATCCCCGGATGCCTCTGCAAGCTGCAGCATGGTTCAGCAGTGCATGCCGGGTCTGCCTCTTCAGGTTGCAGTGAGTATGGTGACATGAAAATAATTGTCTAAGTCTAATATTACTGGTTAACATGTAGTTATTACTAATTTTGTGCCCAGATCTATACAGATGCTTCCATATCATCTTGCTCAATACTTGCAAAAAGCTTCTGAAGATGCTATGCCCATTTTACAGATAACAGAGGCTGAGGTTCAGAAAGGTCAAATAGCTTGCCCAGGGTCATATGGCAAGAAAACGATGGAACTTCAAGCTATAGCCAACAGACTCCAAAGTCCATGGATTCCCCTTAATACTGCAGGGTAAACAATGCCCTAAAACTGTGTACCTTAGAAATTCACCTTGGAAACACCCTAAGTTTACTATAAGTCCCTTCACAATTTAGCTCCAACCTCTTTTCTAGCCTCACCCCTTGTCATCACTTCCTACCACACACAGATACACATGCATGTGCACGCGCGCGCGCGCGCACACACCACCCCCTCCACCATACCATAGGAGGCTTTTCACATTCCCTGGAACACACAGGCTCTTTTGCCCCTCTCTGTTTCCTACATTTTGTTTTCTTGGCTTCATAATGCACATTATGAGTATCTCCTCATACCTCATGATGAGAAGAAATATCAGCCTCTCTGAGTCCCACAAACCCTGTCGGTAGTTGTGTCCTTCCTATAACACTTATTCAAGCACATACTCTGATCTGGGACAAGGGTGAGGCTTGTGAGGCACCCAGCCACAAGAGTTGAGAAGACATACCCTGTTGGGGTCTAGGGGTAGGATAATCACTGGGGTATTAATTTGTGTATATTCTCTCGATATATTATCTCCTTGAGCAGATTCTGCTGTGTTGGTATAGAGGAAATACAGAGAGGAGAGAGAGAGGAGGTTACCCTCTCAGGCAAGGAAGAGGGAGTTGGGCAAATTGGGCAGCAGGACCCAGGAAAGCCCTACTCTTGGTGGAGCCCCACAAGGTGGCAGGACCACCGTGAGGGGTGGGCCACCCATTTATCCAGGAAGCTGGTTTTAGGCACCAGGCTCCTGTGTCCTTGAGGATCCAGTGGTCCATGTGTGTCATGGAAATAGTGGGGCTTCCAGATCTCAACTAACCAGCTAGGCTTGGACTGAAGGCATCTAGGAATAGCCTATGTGGATCCACACTTTCTGGGCTATGAAGAAAAAACAAAACAAAACAAAAAAACCAAAACAAAATAGGACCTTTGCATGACATAGGGGCAAAGCAAGAAAGGACCTTCAGTAATGACTGACATTGAACTTCCTTCCTTGCAAGATGAGAGCTTAGCATGGCATTTAATCTCCTTTAAAGAAAATAAAGACAAATTACATTTACTGCACACACATTTCAGTTTGTGAGCCATGATTCATACCCCAAACATTTGTTTTCATGTCTGTCTCTGTTACTGGACCATGAGCTTCTCCAGGGCAA
The DNA here is from genome assembly GCF_016906955.1 of Phacochoerus africanus. Lineage (NCBI taxonomy): Eukaryota > Metazoa > Chordata > Mammalia > Artiodactyla > Suidae > Phacochoerus > Phacochoerus africanus. Next base: position 260,121,782 of record NC_062544.1, read on the forward strand.
AAACTCATATCCTTTTGTCTTTGCATTCTCATTCTTTGCATGGTGCCTATTGCAAAGTAGACCCTAAACAAATGCCTGTTAAATGGCTGAATGAATAAATAAATTACTCAATCAAATCAGTCTCTAAGGGCTCTTCATGCTATTTGATTCTATGACGGAAATGAAAAAGTATCAGATCCTCCAATTCAATCTTTTATTTGGGGTATGGAGCTGAGATTTAGCCATCCAAAAGAAAACAAAAAACAAAAAAACAAAACAAAACAAACAAAAAAACAAAGGTAAAAGGAGGAGGGAGAAGGGAAGGGAGTTTGCTAACTTGTAAAGTCTCCCTCCTTCCTTAGCCATTTGATTCAGGAGGATGAATGAGTGCATTTTCTTCCTCTTTCATTTGGTGTAGCACTAGCTTCCTCCAGGCAATATGAAAAATCAAAGAATTAGGCTGGGTACCTACATCAGAGAATTTGATCAAGGACTGTGGGAAGCCATCAGGGGATGCTGTTATGGAAACAGTGCTGCTTCTTTGCTTTCCTTCATGCCTACTGAAAATGCAGAGCTTACTGACCAGTCTTTCCATGACCTGGATAATTTGGCTGAGGGAACTCATGCTTATGCTTGTGTGGTTACCTAGCTTCCAGGCACCAAGGACAACAGGACTCAAAAGAATATTCTGTGATACTTATCATTCCCAAGGTTTTGCGTGATTTCTTTCATATGCAGTTGTTGGGATTTTTCTCCAGGAAAAGCCATCTGAGAGCCAAATGTCTGGAAAATTGTCTAAGAGATAGTCAAGAAAAAGGAACAAAGATACAAATAAACAAAACCTGTCAGGGAGTAGGTCAACCATCAGAGTGTTCTCCTTTCTCTTCCAGACTCCTTGAGAGGAGTTCCTGTTGTAGTGCAGTGGAAACAAATCTGACTAGGAACCATGAGGTTGCCGGTTCGATCTCTGGCCTTGCTCAGTGGGTTAAGGAATTTCTGTGAGCTGTGGTGTAGGTCATAGACACGGATCCTGCATTGCTGTGACTGTAGCATAGGCCGACAGCTATAGCTCTGATTTAGCCCCCAGCCCCTAGCCTGGTAACTTCCATACGCCACAGGTGTAGCCTTAAAAAGCCAAAAACAAACAAACAAACCCCTTGAGATAAGGGATCACTACAATGAGGTAAGTTGGCAATTAGACAAAAGCCAGGTTGTATCACAGGAAACACTGGTTTCCCTCAATCCCTTATGAACGGTGGCATTTCATTCTTTTCATTCTTAAGGCTCCTAAGAGAGCCCATTTTCTCTCCTATCCAGACTGGTTTAGCTCCTAATTAGATTCTTTTCTCTTAGACAAACTAACAGGCTGGCTGCTAGCTTCCCTTTCCAAAGATTCTACCATCTTATTAACCATCAGTAAGAGCTGAAAGTTCTTGACCTTCCCAAGAGGGAGACATGGGGGCCAGGAATCTCTATTACCTTAGGGCTATTTGTTCATCTTTCCCCTTCTTCCTTTTTGAGGTAAGACTCATCCCATTCTTCCTCATTTTAGGCTCCAGTGGAGTCAGAAGGATTAGGCAATGGGCCTGACTGCAATGTTCCCGCCCCACCCAGGGGTCAGGGCTCACGGCCAGTTTCCTCACAAGAGGTCACTGTGAGCTGAAGCTGCCTGATCCCAGACACACAAGGGCAGGGACTCAGAGGTCTGGCACTGCTGGCTGTAGGACCAGTTTAGCCTGGTGACCAGGTAGATGACCCAGCTGCTCTCCTCACTCACTGCTGTGTTCAAGTCTTGGAGACCCAGATTTTGAAAGTGAGAGAAACAGACATTAAAAACCAAAAGATAATTAGAGAGGGGAAAAAATGCTATTTAATTTACACACTAGAAAAAACAATTTTGCCTCTACAAAATATATTCTTGGTTTCTGATAGAAATATTATATATTCATTGCATCTGTGAGCCAAATATTGACCTGACCATGGCTTTTAATGATAGTGTTAGGACAAACCTATTAATTCCTATATCAAAGGATAAAGTTAAATGAAATTAGATTTAAAAAAACAGTGCCTCTAACCTTAAAATCTTCCCCATACTTAGGGTTCACACTAGAAGTTCAACAGCAGTTGGTCTACCTTCTCAACCTCCTCTAGACCAGCCTGCTTTCCATCAAGTATTAGCAATCATGATGTGTTACATTTGTTTTTCCTACTTTATTTCTGGGCTTTTCAGTTTTGTATAATAGATCATGTGTTTTAAAGCAGCACACTGACTGATGAATCTATCTTATGTGATTCTTGACACACTCTGTATATTTAAGCAGACACTTGGAAAATGTGATTCTATTTACAACATAAGTTTGGGCAAATTCACCCTTGCATTTGGGTTGAAAGGATCGTAATCAATTGATTATCTAACTTCCATCACTTCCTCACTGTCTTGAGATTCTTTGACTCAAAACATGTAGGGGAGAGTTTGAAGTTGTTTTGGGCTCAAAGCACATTTTGGTTGCTTTTTTTTTGTGTGTGTGTAAAATAGTTTTTGGTGCTGATGCATTTCCTTAATATTATCTACAGTAAGATAAGCACCAACACCCTGATATAAATGTGCTTCCAGACAACCCAGAAGCTGTCATTTTATTCCATTTTCTCCTTCAGTTGCTCCCAGAATCCATTTCAAACAAAAGAATAAAAAGGATCACATAAATAGGTTAGATCAGGGGTGAGGAAGAGAGAAATGCTCATAAGTTGCAAACAGGAAAAAGAAATTAGGACAACAAGGCTTCGGAAAGGTTGCAAACACATTCATAAACAAACATAGACTGCCCTGGAACAACCCTGGTGTTTGTCTTTGCTGTGATGGTGCAATGTGGCCTAGTGGTCTGACCAACTGGGACTGCAGTGCCTGGGTTCTCAGTTTTGCTTCAGACTCACTGCTCTGTACCTCATGGCCTTGGACTGAATGGCCTTGGACAGGCTTTCTTGATCTGAGAGATAGGCAGATTTCCCAGATGCAAGGCTCAATGTTTAAGGGAGAAAAGGTTGCAGAAGGGTGAAGAATATTGCTACATCTAAAGCAAGACTATCCTACATGAATGATCAATGCAAGAAGTTTTTATTTTTACTTGCATATTTAGAGTCAAACTCCAATCTTCTCTGCCATGCACAGGGTGCTTGTTTGTTTGCTTTGTTGAGGTCCCTGATAGTCTGGGTAGTTCAGAAAGGGGTGGGAGTATGTGTGAAGAGCAAAGGGAAGCATCTATTGCAATGTTTGGTGGTTTTCTGTGTTTTGCACGTCCTCTCTCTCCATCTCCAGCATGGATTTCTCTCTCTCTTTTTTTAACTTAGGAATTTATACTGCACTGTTAGGTTTTATAATTAGCATGACAAGTTATTTGTATGTTTCTCCAAATGATTGCATCTTTGCATATTATAAAGAAAGATATTCAAACATATCTTAAGTTCCCTTTAAAGGCAACCACGTTTAAAGAAAGCCCCGCTTCTATTAAAATTCCGCACTCCTTGGAGCGGTTCAGTTTAGCTGAGCTTGCTGATCAGTGAAATCCATAAATAGTTAAAAGCCTCCAGCCCGTGGTAAAGAGGAAGTAAAGTAGACTTATCTCATGACCCAAAAACACATCAAAAACTGCAAAATAATTAACTTTTTACTTGGTATTTAAACAAAGTATTCTAGAATGAGAATTTTGTTATTTCTGAATTGGGTTTTCACCTCAATGTTGGAGTCAAATAAACTTGGAAATATTTATGTTTTCTTTGATTTCAAAGGGCAGGCTTTAATAAGAAAATTACTGCTTTTGTTTTTTTAAATCATGTAATCACTCAAGAGGAATTGATTCACAATAATTGCTATTAAGACTTATGCAGAAGTTACAAAATATAAAAGCTAATACTTTAAAATATATATTCCATGTTTAGTAGATTTTTTTTTTAAATGTTGAACATTTCTTGATTTTTAGAGTTCATTTCTGGCTTCTAGAGCCTAGAAAAATGGTCTGAACCAATAACTTTTTTTCTGCTTCCTTCTCTTCTCCCTCCTTCCCACCATTCTTTCTTTTTTTCCTCTTGCTCCCCCTTTATCTTCCCACTCCACCCCTGCCAACTTGTATGAGTGCCTACTGTAGACCTGGCACATTGATTGACACTGAGTGCCTTGGATTTAAAGGTTAAACGAACCCAAGTTCTTCACACAGCAGAGTCCAGAGAGGCAGAGGACAGCAAACCCCACTTACCCAGATGCCAGAAGATACTGAAAGCCAGAATGAGACACAGACAACCAGGCTGCAGGAAGTAGGGTTTCTGGGAGAGCTTCTCAGAGAAGGTGAGTTTTGACCAGATACTGAAAGATAGATTAGCCAGGGACTTGATAAGCAAGGACACTGAGAACACCATACATAAAAGCACAGAAAGAGAACGCAGGTAGATGTACATAATTTACTAGTGGGTGGTTGGGAAGGGTTAGAGGAGTAGGAAGAAGAGATAAAGCTGGGGTCTGAGGTGGGAGCAAGGGATTTCCATGTCTGATTATGAACTTTGGATTGATTCCTGCGGGTACATGGGAGCCAGTGAAGGTAATTAGCTAGAAGAATGTCAAGACAAGATTTGCATTTCAGAAAGATGGCCCTGGCACCCTTCTGGAGGTCTCTAGGGGAGGGAGGTTGAAATTAAGAGCTTCTAGGAGATACCATGTCATACAAATGTGAATTTTCTTTTGGAATCAACCTGGGGCCATGTATTCATTCATGCAGCAAGCTTTTACTTAAACATCTATTTTCTGCAAGGTCAACAGCTCAGTGCTGTGGTGGAGACAGAAAGAGTTAAGACACAGTCACTGCAAGGTTCTTAGCAGGCTTCCCAAATACTATGTTTTAGTAAAGCAAGCTTTCTGCTGCTTGAAACCCACCAGGGAACCCACCATGCATGGTCCATGACATGCATTGTTTGTACAGCTTAATTCCACTCTTCTAAAATTCCCCTTGTGTTTTTGTTGTTGTTAAGTGCAACAACTCCAGTAAGTTTAATAGCATCTATTCGTCCTCTTTTTAAAGAAATATTTTCATTGTCAATGGCATTTCCCCCAGTACTGACCATTAACAAAAATGTATAACACAATGAAGAGCAAAACTTCAAGCTTGTAAATCTGCAGAATTCCCTGATCTGGGTAGATGAATTTCCTTCATTTCTAAGAGTGTTCCAAGAGCTATAAGTCAACTTGAAAGAAAAGAAGCTGGTTGAACATTCTCACTTAATTCCACTTGTAGGAAGTAAAGAAAGAGAAATTAGCGCCTATCTCAGTGGAATGTTCTGAGAAATCACTGTGAGAAAAGACAGAGCGTGATCTCAATCAGAAGCTTCTGCAATAAGATTTTGGAACCAAATATAGCCCCCATAAGTAGACTTGGCTTATAAGTGGAAATAATCGATCTTACAATTAAAATTCTGGGGCTTTAGATAAAAGAAAATCCAAAATAATCTTCATTCATATCTTACATCAGTTTCTTTGGGTTTTAGAAATTACAGCACTTGACTATGATGCAATCTTCTTTAAGGGCACTTGTATGAAACAATTTCATTTTCAAAAATTAGGAACACTTTTCATAAAGAAATAGTTTAAGGGAAAAATGAAATAAAAATTGGAAACACAGGTAACTCTGGAAATATGACCACAAGCTGATCAAAATGGATGTCATACAAGGAACAACAATAGAAAGCTAAATACAGAACTTGTAGCTCATATATTAATAATGCAAGAACCATATACATTTATTCATAATAATTGACTGAAGATAATTTGGTGTGGAATAATTGAACCAGAACTAATTGTTGCTCTCCGCATTTTATTTTAATGCCATAACCTGATTATTACAAAGATTCTCATACTAAAATTTAATGTGGTCAAAATTCAAGCAGCATTAATGTCTGATTATCTATGCATACAATACATATATTATGGATACTATGAACAAAATGAATACAAAACACTTTTCAGTCTTTTATAAGAATATGTATTCCTATACTAATTACATAACTAGTTCAAATCATTTGGGGTCACCAATTACTAATAGAAGAAGTTACTCTAGGGGGCAAATATGATTCTGTTTATTTTTTGGAAGAAAGCTTCAAAAATAACAATGGACCCTGAAGAATCTATAAAAGTAATATGAAGAGGAGTCTATCAGCTCTCAAGGATGCTTCAAACTGCTTGAAGTTTATTTACGTGGTCCACCCACAAGGACAGGGAGGACTCATTGCTTTCCAGCATCTTCTGGACAGATTTGATGCCATAGGACAAGTGGAACCAAGACATTGCTAAGAATGGAAAATAAAAACCAAGGAAATTGAAGAAACATTACATCGCTGGTGCTGTTCTTGGTATCCAGAGACTTGATCTCAATTCTTGCCTCCACCAAAAATTAGCTTCAAGACCTTGAAAATGGCAGTCACTTACCCTGGATCTCATTTTGCTTACCTGTTAATTGTAAGTAATAATATCTGGCCTATACATTTCACCAATTATTGTGAATAACAAATGGAAACAGTGAGATAAGAAATGTATAACTGTGTCTCAAATCGTCAAGTGCTAAAACTTCGCTAGGTGATGAGTACAATTCTCCGTAGCTCCTTCTCTCTCCTGTAGCGGTTTCTTTTCTTAAGTACTGAGAATACACAGGATATTCCAAGAATAACTCCCCCAGAACATGGAAGTTCCCAGGCTAGGGGTCAAATGAGAGCTACCAACCTACCAATGCCAGATCTGAGCTGAGTCTGCAATCTACACCACACCTCATGGCAACGCCAGATCCTTAACCCACTGAGTGAGGCCAAGGATCAAACCGAGTCCTCATGGATACTAGACCGGTTTGTTACTGCTGAGCCATGACAGAAACTCTTGAAACAAATATTTTTAAAACAATTCCTTAATCATCAGAGGAGACATTTTAGCCTGGTTGAGAAAGACCTGCCTTTGATAGCAGTCTATTCAGGTATTGATTTATTCAGATATTCAAGGGTAAGCAATGACCCCTTCCCACATTCCATAAGACACAGAGGCTTGTCATTTCAGTAAATCTATAAACTGATAATTGCTGTTTTGTAAAGTTCCAATTTATGGTTTGTGGTCTTTGACACCTGCACTGTTGATCTCATATATTACAGGCTTCTTGAACATACAGATTTTTGTTAGAACAAGCCTTTCAATGTCTACTTTATAGCCACTAGAGTTATGTTAAAAATGAACCCTGATGAAATGGAGTTCAACTTAAAAACTTTATTCAGTTGAGGTCAGTGCAACTCAGCAAACATTTATTTAGGGTTAATTCTGGGCTGGGCACTGTTTTAGGTACAAGACTATTCAACAATGATTTAGATATAGTCTGGGCCCTCCAGGAACTCCCCCTGACTATGAGATACTACCCATCTTGATGGGATTTCATTTGGGCTTATAAAAAAAAATATTTTTCCAATCTAATAAACTAACCATATAAAAAATATATCTTTGGAAAAAAAAAAAAGAGAAATTGAATATGACCCCCTGTTAGGTGGTAATTAAGAATTAGCATTATTTGGAGTTCCCATTGTGGCTCAGTGGATTAAGAACTCGACTAGTATCCATAAGGATGTGTTTCAATCCCTGGCCTTGTTCAGTGGGTTAAGGATCCCGTGTTGCTGTGGCTGTGGTGTAGGCTGGCAGCTGCAACTCTGAGTCTATCCCTGGCCCAGGAATTTCCATATGCCACAGATGCAGCCCTAAAAAAAAAAAAAAAAAAAAGAAAGAAAGAAAAGGAAAGAAAGAAAAGAAAAGAAATTAGCCTTAATTTTGTGATAATTGCATTGTGATTAGGTAGACAATGCCCAGTTTTTTAGAGACACATGAAGAAGTCAGAAAGGTGAACCGATCCATGTGTTGGATATACTTTTTTAAAAATTCAGGAAGAAAAGAATAAAAGAAAAGAAGATAAAGGAAGTAAATATGCCCAAAATTTGAGAATCATTAAAACTAGGTGACAGGCATTTGAGGGATTATTTATTATTCTCTTTCCTTTTGTGAACATTTGGAATCATTCATGTTAAACACATTTAAAAAAATCAGTTGCCCAAACTTCTGGACTTCTTTGTTCTCCCCCTTTACCGAGGATAAGCTGCACATTTTCAGCCCAGGTTGCACACTGGAGCGTGTGTCCATCTCAAGGTGTATGGTGTACCTTCATGCAGTGTCCTATGTTATGTCACCCTGGAAGGCCTCAGGTCACCTCAGGCCTTTGCTTCGTGGCTCAGATAGAACTGATGATTTTCCCCATCTCTGAGCACTCCCAGACTTTCGTTCGTAGTTCTATTATGGTATTTGCACAATTTTATTATATATAAATGTTCCTTGTCTATTTCTTCTGCTGGCGTGGAAACTCCTTTAGAAGTGTTGATGTTTTTTTTTTTCTTTTTGCCTTTTCTAGGGCTGCACCTGTGGCATATGGAGATTCCCAGGCTAGGGGTCTAATCGGAGCTGTTGTTACTGCCAGCCTACACCACAGCCACAGCAACGCAGGATCCGAGCCGCATCTGTGACCTACACCACAACTCAGGGCAACACCAGATCCTTAACCCACTGAGCAAGGCCAGGGATCAAACTCACAACCTCTTGGTTCCTAGTTGGATTTGTTAACCACTGAGCCATGAAGGGAACTCCTGAAGTGCTGATCTTAATTGTCTTTCTTTTCCCCTACTTATCACGGACACTGACCCCAAGTCCACTCTCCATCAAATAAGACCCTTAAAAATGTCTGTGAAATGAGAATTATCAGTACCTAGCCATAACACACAGTGATTTCGTAACCTTAACAAGAATAGGTCCAAAAGTACATTTTGGCAGCTAATCTCTGCAAGTTACACTGTGTCTGTGGGAATATGGAGCTATGCAAAACCTAAGTGTGTTTGTTTAGCTTAACCTAGTTACTGGAGCAATTTCGGAAGCCTCTTTACTCATTTCAGGTATTAGGCATTTGATCGACCTGAGCCGACAGGGACTCATTCTGGAGAACACTGCATAACTAGGTCTCATTCTGGTGCAAGGCACACTATTACTATCCACAGAGTGCTTTTGATTTGCCAGGAAATCTTTCGACAAAGCTCTTTTCCCTTCAGGGAAGTGTGGGTGGTGGTGCTGGTGATGCAGGGCAGAGGAGCCAAAAAAGAGACACTCAGAATAAAGCAGTGAAGTTCTTCTGTGCTAGTTATAATGTGATCTAATTAGGTAAAGCAGATTTGCTCTTTATATTTACTTTCACAGAGATTGATTCTACAAATCTTGGTAAAAAGGAGGGATCCAGGGGCAAAACAAACATGTGACACTTTCTAGAGGCAAACTCCATGTATAAATTTAGACTGTGCTAAAATAACTGGTTATCATGTGATCCAATCTTAATGGGCTTTTAAAAAATCAGCAGGAAAATACGTTTTATGAGTTTAGCTAGGTTGTTAGCGTCCAATCTTAATACGTGATTTACTTGGGCACGTGGCGTGTGTTTTGAAAAGTCAACCTCCTTCGGGAATTGTGCTCTGAAGATCTTTGTTCAGAGGTGTTCAAGCTGTCAGCCACAAGATGCTTGAGCCAGAAACTGGCAAGTCTGGATAAAGTGCAGTTGTTGTGAAGCTTTTCTGTGTGTATGTTTGACAGTTGTGGTCAAATATATAGGTGTCATCTCCCTCAAGTAATCTTTACCATCTGTTGCCTCAGCTCCTCTTAGGGCTCATAATTGTGTTGTTTCTCTTAGGACCAAGCTGAGAGTATAATGTTAAGCTTAATATAGACTTGTTAGCAGGCTCCCCCCTGCCCCACCCCTCTACCCGCCCTACCCCCTCACCCCACATAGTCTAACCATGTGTGCTTGTCCAAAGAAGGCTACAGAGTATTTTATAGTATTTGCTCACAGATTGCGATTTTCAACTTTGTATGATTCCTTTGCCCACACTGGAGCTCATCTCCTTTGTTCTTTGCAAAGGAATGACAGCGGCCAATGGCCGTTGATTAAAAAAAAAAAAAAAATTACCTTTTCTGGAGCAATTCTTGATTAAGGAGTTTTAAAAGTCCTATAAAAACCAAGGAAAATGATAGTATATAAATAATTTTTCAAGGCAAAAGTCATTAGTCGTGATCAAGGATGCCTTCGTACTAAAGACTGAACCCATGTTATGAATATACCTGGTGGTAAATTTGCTTTAGGGTGAGAATGAAGCCTTTAGCTCCCGGATGGAATAATGTGTCTTTTGAGTTGGAGTTCTCCAACACCACTGTGAGTGAGAGACAATTGAATCTTTTTGTTACATTTAAGCCCCATTTTCTTGGGAAGGTAAACTGTATATTTGTTAACAGGGCTTATTTATGGATTTGCATAGTCTGTGATAGGGTGATCTTTGTTATTCAAGTCACTCTTCCTCGCTTTTAGGGAAGTCCTGTTGGCTGTGATCTACTTGGTTATGTATGTTATGCAGTTTAACAGTAGAATTAGCATTCACACTCTGTTTATGAATAACATTCTTTTAATAACAGCGTATTTAGACACAGACAGGAGCTTAAATTATTGTTCAAGTTTCTTTTATTGAACAGAACAACAACATGGGATGCTTTTTCCAAATTCAATGAAAACCTTAAGAAATATGCTCTTAATCTATGAGGTAAACTCTCTGTGTATGGCATCCTTGGAAGTATGCAATGCAAACAGTGAACAGTAAACAATAAAACAATAGTAAATCCATTTATCAAAACCAGAAAGCTGAAAGCATTTGATGGAACAATACTCCCCCCTAAAATGTGAAGTGCTGACAGAACTCTTTACATAAACTTCAATGCTGGAAGGGTAGATGTCATAGTTGTTCCTATAAATCTTTTTGAGATTTCCAGGACGTGTTGCCCTTAAGTTTTTTGTTGTTTAAAATTATCTACTCTATTGTGCCACTGTAACCAGTTAATTTATATTTTGTTTCCTCTTAAGGCTGACTCAAGTTCAGTTCTTCTAAAAGGGGTTCAACGGAGCAGCATGCATTTGAAGAAGCTTCTAGATGTAGAACAGAGCACAGCCTCAGGAAGGTCACACGGGTCAAGCTGATTACCTCCTCCAGCTCTGGCAAGCAGAGGGCTCAGCTGGGTTACCCAAGTTCACAGGCGCTTATTGACATTCAGCTGTAGCTCTCACTCATTTCTGGTCAGCGGGAGACTGTCTGGGCCTCAGGTTAACTATTCTGTGCCCTGTTTCAAGATTGCAGTGAGATCAAAAAAGTTTCAAGGTAACTTCACCTCAGCTTATTTCTGGATGTTACTAAAGAAATGAACCTTTTAAACCAATGCCTAATATACCTCAGACAAGGAAAAGCAATGATCCACTTAATCACTTTAAAGGTGCTGGATATAACATAAGTCAATGCATTTGTCCTGTATTTGTTCATTATGCAGAGAATGTATATTCCTGGGGAGGGGGCTGGGATATGTTTCACCGTCCCACCAAGAAGAATCCCTGCTTTGTCTTTAATAAAGAAGGCCCCATATGATTTTTTAAAAAGATTATAGCAGCGTTGGGAATTGTCATTTAAAAGTGCACGTTTCCCCTGAGTTACTCATGTAAAAGTAACCTCAGGCAGGGATAACCATCATTACTCATCTGAGAAGGGAACTTTCAGGCAAGTTTGGGACTTCTTTGTTAGGTTACAGACTAGATGCTCTCTTCGAAGCCCGTTCCTTCAGGCTTTGATCTTCTTCTGACACATTATGATCATCTGGAAGTGACTTCACCTGTGTGTCACTATAAACTCATTTGTAAATTGAGAATCACCGTTAATCAATCCATGAAGCATGTCTTTCTGGTAGGAATGGAGAAGACTGACTCACTGTTCCATCCTAGGGCCTCTAAATCATATTTAGCATCCGTAGCTCTCTGGTCACCAGCTTTCTACTGGCCCTGGAATACAATTATACTGAGTCTTTCTTTCTCTTCTTTTGATGCTAATTACTCCTGCAAATGGTTGAAGATCTATACAAAACCGAAGCCAATTTTCACTCAACTACTATATTAACAAAAAAATTATTAAGGTTCCTTTAAGAGCCAAACACTTGTACGACCAAAGCCCTGCCCTTAAGGAGCTTATTGTTCAGCCAGAAGACATAGAGGTATAACACAGTGTGGTCAGTTCTAGAAGATTCAAATGAATAATTCAGACTCCATGTGGATTTGGGGAGTTAGGAGTTAATCAGTTTGATTTCTGACTCTGTCAGGTAACCTAGCCAACTGCCAAATCTACACTTGATCTGAGGAAATAAAAAGACTCCTGATACAGATTCTCTCAGACATGCCTTTAATCCCAAATGCAAACAGACATCTCCCTCTTTCTGTGACATTTGACGTCGTAGACCATTCTCTCAATTGTGGAGGTTCTGGGAGCTGTGTCAGTCTTAGTGTCTGAATTTAGTCTGAATGAAGTAAATTGGATAATGCTGGTCTTGAATAATTATTAGCACTTGACCTTTCTAACTCCTCACTCTTCCAGTTGATTTCAATCACCCCCGTGACTTTAACCGTTTTTCAAGTCTTTAATACTAACATCCAGCCCTCTTTTGAGCACCAGCCCGATTTTTGCATTTGCCTGCTCTGCATTTCCCCTCCCATATCACAACAGCATTTTAAACTTAAGTCTGGGATTTCCCATTGTAGCTCAGCAGTAACGAACCTGACTAGTATCCATGAGGATGTGGTTTCTATCCCTGGCCTCACCCAGTGGGTTAAGGATTGGGCATTGCCATGATCTGTGCCTGGGAACTTCCATATGTCACAAGTGTGGCCCTAAAAAGCAAAAAAAAAAAAAAGTCTATAGTTACATATTGCCCCAAACAAGCTTCCTTTTGGCTGCATGTAGAGCCATCATTCACCCGTTAGTCAGGCTCTCAACCTCAGTTATCTTTGACTTCTCCCTCTGCTTGTCCCACACAATTTCTCTCCCATCAGTATCTCACAGATCTGATTTTCAGACCCTCCTTAATTTATTTGTATATCCCTATCATTGGAATTTTTCTTTTTAATTGGCTGCCCCAAAGCATATGGAAGTTCCCAAACCAGGGACTGAATCCCAGCTGCATTTGTGACCTGAGCTGCAGTTGTGGCAGTGCTCAATCCTTTTAACCCACTGTGCTGGGCCAGGGATTAAACCTGCACCTCCACCGCTGCCGTCAGATTCTTAACCTGCTGTGCCACAGTGGGAACTCCTGGCAATATTCTTAAAACTGTCCTTCTCCCACTCGTAGGTCACACCCTTAGGGACTACAGGGTATTCCGAACTCCTGAATGTTACATTTAAACTTTTATAATCTGATACCAGTTTGCCCTTTGTCAGCCTTATCACTAGTGATACCCTACATTGTCTTTATAACCATCCTCCAGAGTAATTCCACTCCTAAAATGTTCCATATAGTCTTGCCTCCTCCCATCTACATTTGCCTTCTCTACCATCAGTAGCTTATGATTCTTTAAGAACTAATTCAGATAGCCCCCAAACTGTCACTGATTCCTCCTACAAATAATCTTCTGATATATAGTGTTTAAGCTCTATTTTCTTTAGGAAAGTAACAATGACTCTTGTAAAATAAAATTCAGCTTAGTAAAATTTAAAGATCTTATTGGCTTTATTAAACAGTTCATAATTGGGCTGCAATCCATTTAGCAAGTGGAAGGAGCTCTTAGAAGCTCTACAAAATGGAAGAGTTTTATAGGCAGAAGGAGGTGGAAGAAGGAAGTAACTAGCAAAGAGTAGATGTGGACAAATCACCTTCCTTTAGAGGATGACAGGAGTCTATCAGAAAGATTACCTCCCTGTGCTGACCAGGTCATTTCAGATTCACTAGGTTAAGATTCTACTCCTGGGAAAGGTTGAAACTGCAATTAAGTTAGGTATTAGGTCCAGGTATGATGACATGGACTTAGCACAAGTGACTCCATTTTGGGCTGCTGTCTTTTCTTAACCATTATCAAGACCATAACTTCTTAGGAATTGACCTCACTTCTGAGTTCTATTAAGATAGAGGAGATTCTTTTCTTTTCTTTCTTTTTTCTTTTTTTTTTCTTTTTTCTTTTTAGGGCCAGCATATGGAGGTTCCCAGACTAGGGGTTGAATTGGAGCTACAGCTGCCAGCCTACACTACAGCCACAGCAAAGCCATATCCAAGTTGCATCTGTGATCTAAATATTTTGTTTTCTTGATGTTCAGATCTGCTTTGGCACCTAGCACAATACTTTGTAGATAATAGATAGTTTTTAATATTTACTGTAAAAACTATATGAACAAAATAGAATTAAAGGTTACCTTTTCTGAATATTTTGATATATTTAAAATTTTTGTGGACCAAAACTATGATAAAATCCATTTTATTTCATTTTCTGTATTCAGATCTCTCAATAGGATTAAAAAATATATAAATTTATTTTTGACATGTACAGTTAAGGATAAGAGATGTCTTATAAATGAAGATTAAAATTTAAATTTGAAGAGTTAATAACATCAAGAGTGGATATCTCATTGGATTGCAAATAGAATAGGAAAAATCACATAGTATAATCAAGACTTCTCATTTGGCTCTCAATTAATAACTAGCAGTAACAAAGTTATGCTCAGGAATATTAACAGCAATGTCCAGGCAGGACTTGCTGTGCTTTGATCTATGAAAAAAAAAAAAAAAAAAAAAACAAGAGAAAGAATGTAATAGAAATGTAATAGAAAAAGTAATTTCTGGAACTCATAGGTAACATTATCATATTATGGTGAGACAATTAACAAATTAAGTATTAGTAAGTTAAAACCCTAAAATAAAAATATTTTATACCTTTATATACCCAAAGAATGGCTAGTTTTTGTGGTTTCTGGTATAGTGTTACAAGAAGGGTATGAAGTTATTGAAGAGGATGCAAGACTAACTTTTTGAAAAGGAGCAGTAACAAATTTGGCAATATTGGTAAAATCACTGTTCGGAAAAATTCTGTAGAAATACCCATCACATCAGTGCACATTTTTCATATCTGAAAAGAGAAAAGAAGAAAATTGAATTTTGTCTAATTGCTGCTTTTAACCTCTAAGGTTGATTCTGTCACTCCTTGGTCATTAGAAATGCATTCTTTTTTTCTGCCAATGTTCTTAACATAAAATTGTGAGATTCCTATTGGGTATTTTCCCTCCTCTGGCAGTTAGCTTTTTATTATTGCTCCTATTCAGAAATGACAAATTCCTATTTAAAACTGTTAGAGATCAACATATATGTATGAGATTGGGGCACTTATCATGACTCCACGATGTGACTTTCCCATGAGAGCATTGAACCATTGTTTGTAGTGTCTGGTTGTTTCCTCTCCTCTACTTGCACCTGCAGTCTGACCCATGCTTTTACTCAACAGGGGTGACCTCAGAGGAGGCTGATCTGTCTGCCCTCCGGTTTCCCAGAAGATCATAATCATGCTGCAACTGAAATTGTGCTTCAAGGTAACTTGAAGTCATCACTTTCTGGACTTCTTAGTCATCTCAGTGGTGATAAATGCACCATTATGTTACATCTTGGAAATCTGGCATCACCTATTCTTCCTACATCTTCATTTCAGGCAGTCGAGTTCCAATAAGCATGGCTTCAATGCTGGTATGTAGGAGACAATATTAAATCATGGGTGAGCAATCTGTGTTTCAACAAGCCCTCCTGGTGATTTTGAAACATGATAAATTTGAGAGCCACTGGTTTATGTAATTGACAATGGCTGATAGAACAGACAATCCCCAGTTCTCATAACTAAGGCTTTTTTCTTTCTCACATCATAGTCCAGTATGGGTGCGATAGGCACCCTCTGTCTTTTAGCTAAGACATCTCAAACACTTGGTTTCCATGTTGCTAAGGGAAGGAAAGAGATCCAAAAGACTGCTTGGGAAGGGTTTATGGGTCAGGGTTGGGGTTGGTTTATAGCACATCTGCCCACATCTTGTTGACTAAAGTACAGTCACTTATTTGCAACATCCTATAAGGAAGGCTGGGAAGTGTAGAGGAGCACATGGTTATTTGTAAGAGATAACTGTCACAAGTAGGAACAGAGAAATATTATATTATATCCACCAGTGGATAAGTTGTTTTGATTTTTTGCTTTATTATTGTTATAGCATCCATAGACCCTGGCACTGAACCATTGCCTTGAAAGCCATCTTCCAACCTGTATTTGACCCTTCTACTAGAATAGAATCTCTTTATTACAGCTGGAGACTTATCTCTGAATCAGTTTGTGACCAGACTAGGACCACATAAGGCTACGGCCAGATATGACATAGACAGAGATATACACAGACAAAAATTAAGATAAAGGGGTTGTTTCAAACTGTGCTGAAGGGTAGAAACAAAAGATTATTATCTCCCAAACTCTTTGCTTCCCACCCTTGATCCCATTTCCCCAGAGATAACAACCTTGAAGCACTAGAGCAGTCTTCTGGTGTTTAACTTCATTAACTCTCAGTGAGTATCATGAACTCCACTCTCACAGAGGCCAGGCAGGTAAGGTAAACAGCGAAAGCAGGGCATAAATAACACAGGTGAAGTCTTGGGGGATGTGGCAATGACAGGACACAGGCCCAACTAAGGGAAGCCTGTTTGTCAGCTCTGGCCAATTGCTCCCATGCAGGAATGTCACTTCAGTGTTGCTAAATCATTCTTCTCCTTTATTTTACCCCCCAAAAAAACATTTCCCCAAGGAAATATGAATGTTTTGGTTAAGTTTCTTAATTTTTACAAACACTGTAAGGGAAATAAACCCCAAAGGCCTGTTTTTCAGAATTAGCTTTTGGGCTACCAACTTGCAACTCCTGCACTGATCTATGCATTCATACCTCTATTTTGTATTAACATCTTAAAATTGTTTAACAGATGTAAAACCCCAAATTTACAACTTAAACTATCTCTTTATTTTTTCATGTAGATGATGATGAATTTGCCAAATATGCTCTCTCTTTACTTCCGGTTGATTTTTGCTCCCTTAAATTTTTACTAGTCATGTCATTGCCAAACTTTGTGTTTATTCATCAAAGTTGAATTCATTAACTTCTTGTGTCCTATTATTAAGATAAAAATATTAATGCTTCTTCACATCTTTCCTCCTCATTTTTCTCTGTACTCTGTTAGCTGGGCCATTATTTTATATTGACCGAATTCATACTATTTACATTCTGTATTACCATTATAATTAATTAAATATTTGGACCTTTATCTATATTTTATATTCTAAAATTTGGAATAAATAAACATTTTCAATATTATAATTACAGTAATTATTAATCACCACATAACTGAGTAGAATGATATAATCCTGTTTCACTAAACCTTGTCCAGGTGAGGAGATGCTCCAAGAGTGCAGGTCAAGGGGCTCTTTTTCCTTCTACTCCATGAGTAGCTCAAAATCATCCTACTTCATGTTTGTCTTCATATTTGGTCTCAGGCTTCCTCATATAAATCTTTCCTTTTTCCATGAGTTTTCAATCTTCTTTTAGTTATCCTTATTGATAGAAAAAGGCACAAACTTTCATTTCGACCTCAGGATAATCCTGCCTTTTAAGTATATTATATGCTGTGGTTAATCCATTTGTTCTTGAAAGCATGGTGGTTAGAACCCTTGATATTCATTTTTCAGTTTTGACCATTTTTCTTCTCACATACCACAGAGCCTATTTTGAAGGAATTTCTTTTCATGGTACTTTTGTGTTGGGTGCACTATTTCTTAGCTCCTGTGGGTTCTTTCTTTCAATTCCTTTTTTGCTAGTTTGAAGAGAAAACACAATTCCTTTTCCTTTTAAAAGAAAAAGTAAGTAAAGATAACCCATTGTGTGTTTGAAATGTCTCTATGTTATGCCCTTACATTTTAGTTACCCTAAGACTGAAAACCATAAAGGATATATCTAGTTCCTGTTGGTGCCTAGATATGAATCTCTCATCTTGTACCTAGTTAGCACTTGGGCATTTCTTTTAACTTCTGTGACTTTGCTCCTCTTCCTCCTCTCCTCTGCCTTCTCCATTTTCTCCTGATTAATTTCTCTGTTTCAATTGTTTTTTTAACTTTTTTTTTTTTATTTTCCCACTGTACAGCAAGGGGGTCAGTTTATCCTTACATGTATACATTACAATTACATTTTTCCCCCACCCTTTCTTCTGTTGCAACATGAGTATCTAGACAAAGTTCTCAATGCTATTCAGCAGGATCTCCTTGTAAATCTATTCTAAGTTGTGTCTGATAAGCCCAAGCTCCCGATCCCTCCCACTCCCTCCCCCTCCCCATCCCATCAGGCAGCCACAAGTCTCTTCTCCAAGTCCATGATTTTCTTTTCTCTGGAGATGTTCATTTGTGCTGGATATTAGATTCCAGTTATAAGTGATATCATATGGTATTTGTCTTTGTCTTTCTGGATCATTTCACTCAGTATGAGATTCTCTAGTTCCATCCATGTTGCTGCAAATGGCATTATGTCATTCTTTTTTATGGCTGAGTAGTATTCCATTGTGTATATATACCACTTCTTCCAAATCCAATCATCTGTCGATGGACATTTGGGTTGTTTCCATGTCCTGGCTATTGTGAATAGTGCTGCAATGAACATGCGGGTGCACGTGTCTCTTTTAAGTAGAGTTTTGTCCGGATAGATGCCCACAAGTGGGATTGCGGGGTCATGTGGAAGTTCTATGTATAGATTTCTAAGGTATCTCCAGACTGTTCTCCATAGTGGCTGTACCAGTTTACCTTCCCACCAACAGTGCAGGAGGGTTCCCTTTTCTCCACACCCCCTCCAGCACTTGTTATTTGTGGATTTATTAATGATGGCCATTCTGACTGGTGTGAGGTGGTATCTCATGGTAGTTTTGATTTGCATTTCTCTTATAACCAGCGATGTTGAGCATTTTTTCATGTGTTTGTTGGCCATCTGTATATCTTCTTTGGAGAAATGTCTATTCAGGTCTTTTGCCCATTTTTCCATTGGTTGATTGGCTTTGTTGCTGTTGGGTTGTATAAGTTGTTTATATATTCTAGAGATTAAGGGCTTGTCGGTTGCATCATTTGAAACTGTTTTCTCCCATTCAGTAAGTTGTCTTTTTGTTTTCTTTTTGGTTTCCTTAGCTGTGCAAAAGCTTTTCAGTTTGATGAGGTCCCATGGGTTTATTTTTGCTCTAATTTCTATTGCTTTGGGAGACTGACCTGAGAAAATATTCATGATGTTGATGTCAGAGAGTGTTTTGCCTATGTTTTCTTCTAGGAGTTTGATGTTTCAATTTTTGTTTGTTTGTTTTCTTTTTTGGAAATTTCTCTTTGGGATATTGAAACGCCTGATTAATTCTCCAAGTCTGTTAATTTTTCTTTACTATATGTGTTCAAGTAATGATATGTTAAATATGTAATATGAAGTATATTATATTCAAATTATATATATTATATCTTTATATGTATATAAATATATATTAAATTTACATATAAAGTTATATATATTAATTTTGTGTATATTTATTTAAGACCATTAGACTAAGGTGGCTCTAACACCTTGGTGGCCTATGTAAGCAAACCAAAACCTAAGCCAGAATCAGTGCACTAGATCCGAGAAAGTGAAACCTCAGGACAACAAATGACAAACATCCAAATCGGCTTTAACAAAAAAGGTAACTCTTTAAGCTGTGGCCAATCAAATCATTCCTTTGCTCTGCTTCCCTGTCTTCTCTATAAAAGCCTTTCCCAGCTTGTCAGCAGAGCACTCCTAACTCCTTTCAGTTTGATGTTAGCTCAGTTTGAATCGATGTTTGCTCAGATAAATTCTTATAAATTTTCCTGTGTCTCAATTTATCTTTTATATGTCTTTAATATTTAGGGCTTTGGCTCTCTGTTCTAGATTGATTATTTTAATTCATATTACAGCATTTTAATGAATTTTAAAAAATTTTCCAGTCATGAAGTTCCCATCATGGCTCAGCGGAAATGAATCTGACTAGCATCCGTGAAGATGCAGGTTCTATCCCTGGCCTTGTTCAGTGGGTTAAAGATCCGGCATTGCTGTGAGTGGTGGTGTAGGTTGCAGATGCAGCTTGGATCCAGCATTGCTGTGGCTGTGGCATAAGCCAGCAGCTACAGCTCCGATATGACCCCTAGCCTGGGAACCTCCATATGACACGAGTGCAATCCTAAAGAAAAAGACAAAAAAAATTTGCCAGTCATATCTAATTTCTAAGAATGCTCACTTTCTAATTGCTCCTTTTTGTGATTTCTTATTGAATGTGAGTTTGAGTGTGCTTGGGGGGGACAACATACTTTTGAATATCTCTGAAGAGACTAATTAAAACTCTCTTTAGTAAATTATTTGTGTTCTCTGGTATTACCTCTTCTGTTTGTTCATCTTAGTCCTTTTTTGGACCCTCTAATTTTCCTCAAATGAATGGCATTCTTTGGTTGTCTACTTAATATTGTGAACGAAAGTTTCCATTAATGAATATAAACAGCAGGGGTAGGTTTCTCTGCCAGGAACTGTGTGTCTAGAGAACAGCACAGGTTCTTTACCATGTAGGGGTGAGGGGTTAGCAGGCAAATCTTCTCCTCCCCACTCCTCGAAAAAAAAACTAATGAGAATGAGTCTTGCTCTAGGTTATAAATTTCCACCGAATCTCCTAGTTCTTATGAGAGTTAGGTTCTGTAGAAAGTATTTCCCTGAGAACTGTCTCTCTACTGTCCTGTGGCTGTATAATCTCAGAGGTATTCCCAACCTCCTTGTGTCCTGCTCTACATAGGAGAAACCTTATTTCTCTGATTCCCTTGATAATTGGTCATGCTTAGCCAAGTGGAAGCACAGGCAGAAGACTGGAGAGAGGGACGAAGAGATAATCCAGGTGTTTCTCCCTGTCCTGTGTCCCACACAGCATTTCAAGGAGTGTCAGTGTTTCCTCCATACCTCTTCTGCCAATCCATCCTTTCCTCTGTGCTCTCAGCTCCTACTGGGAAGGTTTACCACTGTTTCAACGTCTGCTGAACAGCTATAACTTTGAGCTCTGTTACCACTAACTTGTCCTTTGGTCCCTCTAGCCCTTAGGGGTGGTAGATGCTTGCTGTTATATCTAATCTTTGGGTTGCATCACCATGTCAAGTCTTTGGACATCTTCAGTTCTCCCTATCATTAGGATAACACATTTGCTATTTGTTTCCCCTGGTTTGGAATACCTATAGAGGTTTTGGTTTTTTTCCTGATTAGACCCTGAATGGCCCCAGTTCCACTGCCCATTCCTTCTCTCTGATTTGCTGATTCTTAGCTTAGAGTTTCTCCAGATCTTCACTGAGAGGAATGGTCCTGCCCGAATAACCTCATTCTTTAGTGAGTACATTCTGTTGAGTGTATGGTTTCCTCCACTTTAGGGATGCACAGCCTTGTGACCCCAACCTGCTTTCACTTTCTTCTTAGGCCACCCCCTTACCCTCCATCACCTCATTTTCTGATGTTGTTACCAATTTATTCTCTTTTGAACACTGTTACTGTAACTTCAATGGCATTTGTGAAGAAAAAGAAGATGAATGTGAACACTCAGTTTATTGTCCAGTTACAGGAGTTTATGGTCAGTTAATTTTGAGAGGTTGTCTTAAGAAAAATGGAAACTTGGCAATTTTTGAGAGAGATTTTATTTTTACAAATATACTTGTATTAAAAACAATAAGATTCAATAAAAGTTATTTCTATTTTTAAAGGCTAGACACTAATTATTTTGAAGTAGGCAATACTGGGGAAGAATTTGGTTAACCATTTTTTGATTTACCCCTTCATCTATGTCCAATTGCATCCTTAGATAAACAGCTCCTCCAGTGTGACATTTCTGTGTAGTGGAGCCTGTTTCTCTCGAGGTTACATGGTCTAATTGGTTTTTCTGTGAACACACCAAAACTATTCAACTTACTAATGTGGTCCTGTAGTGATTTGGGTATGTAGTGATTTCTTTCATTTAGCCATTCTGTTATGATACAAACATGATTATAATGTAATAAGAAAAGACATTTCCTCTGCAGATTTTCCTTAGTTCTAGTTACATTGAGCTGAAAGCACCTCTTTATTTGGGAAAATGGAAATAATTACATAATAATCAGATAAGGTGTAGATTCAATTATCCCTAATGAGTTCATAGTGCCTGGAAAACAGTCATCTAAATTTTTAGGATTGAATTTACCACAAATTCATTGAGAAATTGACTCAAATATTGTGTATTTTGAATATCTAATAAATTGTAACATTCAGACACTCTAACTATTTTCATTATAAGAAAAATATGGATAAGGATATGTATGAAATGGACAACTCTTGTGGTATCTGCTCAATTAACACTGACCCCCTTTCTCTGAAAAATTTACCCCTAATAAATGTCTCTCGCTTCTTTTTGTTTGTTGCAAGACCTTTGCTACTTTGACCACTACTATTTGAATTGTCCAGAGTGCACACCTGATCATGAGGAGCCAATTAGAGTCTTTCTCCATGGAATTAATACCCATGGTCAACTAGCTTGTCTCTAAACAAGCTAGAAATGTGCAACCGTAAAATGTCCTTAGATATTGGACACCTAGCCATCTCTCATCACATGGGAGGAGAAACAGGTGCCAAAGCAGAATGAGAGAAGTAGGCAAAGAGCATCAGAGAGACTTTGAGTTGGGTGGGGAGTATAGGAAATTGTGAGAAGGTAAATATGTGAGGGAACAAATGGAAGATAAGAGCTAGTTAGTAAAATTTGTTACACAGGTTTCTCCAGTGCTGTCTCTGGATAGATAAAGGTCTAAAGTTGTCTCTGGTGGTTAACATCTAACCTCCCTGGTAGAGGGGGGAGAGGAGACACATTTACAAATTTATGACCTGCTTTTATACAAATAGGGGGAGCTTTTCTTGTATCTGATTTTCTTGTCTTTAGTTCAAAATAAAGGGTGGCATATGCTGTAACAATTTGGCAATCAAATTTGGTTTTAGAATGATTAGCTGCAGGCTTTGGGGGGAAAGCACTAGGACGAGGGGAAGAAGTCCAGTGTAGAATTAAGATAATAATGCATCTGTACTCTGTGTTTGTTTCTTAGGGACCGTTTATTCTCAAGACTCAAACAGCTAATAAAGATTGCTATGGGAAAATGAAATGGAGCAGGCCTCTGTGGAGCCCTTCTTAGCACAAATCCTTTCCATGTCCTGTTTCTTGTTTGTAGAAAACAAGCTTCATTCAGCTTGCTTGACCTTCCCAGAGTTCCAAAGGGCAAATTCAAACATTTTCTGATTAGGGAAGGGAGAGGGTGCAGAAATAAGGATGGGACAGTCAAGAAATAATAGTACAGCAATGGGTCAGGGTCCCCTTCCTCTTCAGGGAATATATATAACAATACCTTTGAGTTCTTCTGCAGGAACTAAGGCCCTCACCCAGGTACTTCAAGCAGAGCAGAGGATTCCTGGAGAACTGCCCTGCTACTTTAGCACCTACCAATCAGAAAAAAAGTCACATGTCCTGCAGCCCTCATCCCAAATTTTGCCAATAAAAACTCCCCCCAAAACATCAGGGAGTGTTTTTGTTTGTTTGTTTTGTTTGTTTATTTCTTTGAGCACGAGCTACCCATTCTCCTTGCTTGGCCCTGCAGTTAACCTTTCTCTGCTCCAAATTCTGACATTTTGATTTGCTTCGGTTCACTGTGTGTTAGGCACATGGACTTGCATTTGGTAACAAAAATATTACCTTCCCAAAAGTGGTGATGGATTTAAAGATTATCCTGAAGAAAGAGAAGCAGAAACATGTGGGCTAAAATATAAAGTAAGAAAGAGAAATGTTAAGTATTTTTAAATGTGTAGGAGAAAGTACAAATGCAGATGGATAATGTGACTCAATGAATGCAGCTGTTTAAGGCTGACTGAACAGATTTGCTGATTGTAGTTTGGTGGAGCCCAGGGCTTAAAGCTATTTAGATAACCTTAGCCAGAGGAATTGTCCTAGGACACTACTACAACTATTTGCATCTGCAAATTTTCTTCCCACATTGTACAATAAATTTTAGTCATGCACTTAACTTAGGTAATGGTTATAAAGCCATGAACCATGTGGCCCAGTCTCAGAGTTATAGATTCAGAACCCCCAAAATTATTTCCAAATAACTAAACCTCTTTCCTTCTATTTACAGAATGCCACAAAGAGAACACCATCTAATTGCCTCTTAAATCTCTTTCTGCTCTTATTTTACACAATGTAGTTGATCCCATGCTTCTTACTTTCCAAACTCCCTGAGACTCTTTCCCATGACCCAGTTTGAGCACTATTGTTGTTGTTTATTTGGTTTTTTGTTTTTTTATCCCCACCTCTTTCCTTCTTAGTTTGCATCAAAGAAGTTCAGAAGAACCAATATGGCAAAGAGAGATTCTCAGTATATGGCCAGGGATGGAAGGAAACTAAGAGCAATGGCAAATCCACTTTAGTAAGCGGGATGAAGGGAAAGGCTGGGACCATTCACTTATGACAGATTTACCTTTATTATGGGACTAAATTGAGGAAAATATGAGAAAGGGGTTATACTAAAGAAGAGGGACATGGTGAAATATGGGAAAAGTTGGACTATATA
Organism: Phacochoerus africanus; assembly: GCF_016906955.1. Classification (NCBI taxonomy): domain Eukaryota; kingdom Metazoa; phylum Chordata; class Mammalia; order Artiodactyla; family Suidae; genus Phacochoerus; species Phacochoerus africanus. The sequence continues at coordinate 260,146,399 of NC_062544.1, forward strand.
AGTCTGGTCTTTGGTCTGATAAACTTGTCCCACTCTGGTTTTCACATTGGGTCAATGAAAGTAAAGACAGAATCTAAGGTATCTATTACATTTTTTCTCCAGTATTTGGATAGGTTATGATTTGTTTTTCTTAAGTCCTTAGATGGGGAAATGGGTAAGGACAAGTTATAAGTAATAATAAAATAATAGTTAATGGGAGTTTCTGTTGTGGCTCATTGGTAATGAACCCAAATAGTAACCATGAGGATGCCAGTTCGATCCTTGGCCTTGCTCAGTGGGTTGAGGATCTCATGTTGCCATGAGCAGTAGTTTAGGTCGCAGACACATCTTGGATCTGGCGTTGATGTGGCTGTGGTGTAGGCAGAGAGCTACAGCTCTGATTTGACCCCTAGTCTGGGAACTTCCATATGCCTCAGGTATGGTCCTAAAAGACAAAAAAAGTTACTGTTTACAGAATGTTTATTGAGGGCCAGTCATTTTATAAACATTGTCTCATTTAATCCTCACAGATATCTATGAGATGTATACTGTATTCTCCACTTTATAGATAAAGAAATTGAGATTTAGGAGTTCCCTGGTGGCCTAGTTAATAACCCGGTGTTGTCACTGCCATTGTCTCAGGTCACTGCTGTGGTGCAGGTTTGATCCCTGCTTGGGAATTTCTACCTTGGGTGACAGGTGTGGCAAAAAAAAAAAAAAAAAAGAGAGAGAGAGAAATTGAATTTTAGAAAGTTTAAATAACTTGCTCAAATTGGTGGAGCCAAAATTTGAACCCAAGCATTTTTAGTCAAGAGTTCATAATTTAACAATTGGATTGAGACTGTGCTATGACTTTTTCTTTCCATGTTGAATCCCTGGAAGGGACAGAGGAGAAAGTAAGAGACTTTATAAAACACGTTCAATTGAAGTTGTCTTATCTTGTGATACTTCCTCCGGATTGTTAGCTTTTATAAAAATGAGAT